>NC_132996.1:29016630-29317717 GCF_048564905.1 Vicugna pacos | reverse complement strand
CTGTCCCTCTCATCCCTCCCCACTATGCTGAGGCTCTTTGTTTTCAATGCTACAGGGATTTCCCCAAATGCCTGCTTTGCTCAAGAATTCTTTATCCATGGATTCACAGACATGGAGTCCTCAATGCTCCTGGTCATGTCTTTTGACTGCTTTTTGGCCATTCACAGCCCTCTGATATACAGCTCCATCCTCACCAATGCCAGAGTGGCCAAAATGGGCCTGGTGTTTCTCATTAAAAACATGTTCTCAGTGCTCCCATTTCCTTTCACTCTCAAAAGATTGATCTATTGTAGGAAAAGCCTGCTTTCTCACTCTTATTGTCTCCGTCAGGATGTATGAAGCTGGCCTGCTCTGACAACACAGTCAACTTTTTCTATGGTTTCTTTGTTGCCCCCTGTATGATGACAGACAGTGTGTTCATTGCTGTGTCCTATGTATTCATCCTGAAGACCGTGATGGGAATTGGTTCCCATAAGGAGCGGCTCAAGGCTCTCAACACCTGTGTCTACCACATATGTGCCATACTTATCTTCTATGTGCCCATCATTGCTTTGGCCTCCATGCACTGCTTTGGTAAGCACAAGTCCCCAGTGGCCATGGTCCTCATTGCTGACATTTTCTTGCTGGTACCACCTCTGATGAACCCCATCATCTACTGTGTGAAGATGCGGCAAATTCGTGAGAAAGTTCTGGGGAAATTGGGTCTAAAATAAAGGTATGGGGAAAATGAGGCAGGGTCAGCCAGGGTCAGGGAATAAAAAATACTTTTTGAAGCAAGGTATTGTGGATGTTACATTCTTTTCTTTCTTAATCATCCTTCTGGTCAGTACAATACATGGACTGGGTATTGAGTTTTGCAAGCTTAGGACTGACATGGACATTGACAGGTGTGTGTAGGATAGTTCTGTAATATGATTAGAATCATAAATCAATACAAGGATATGAAATTTTAGTTACACTGTTTACTAGGATAAATACACATGGAAGTAGCAGTTGCTCCCTCTTATAAATAATGAATATCAGAGTAGCTGGAGGTTAAGGACGTAACCCGAAACCAGTTACTGATTTTCTTTCATGAAACCTTCAGACATGGTGTATTTGTTGAGGGGACTTCAGTCAAGTTAATGTGAATTCTTGATTTCCCATTTAAGTGAAAAATCTATTGTCAAGTATGAGTTGGTTAAAGATTTTCTGCCTTTGCTCTTTTCTTAACAATCTAATCTGGACAATCAGTAATTCTCGTTTACTTTAGAGCTCTAATAGCCTTGAATCATGATAATAAGCTCTCTCATGCCTTCTTTAAGACAGACCAGGTTTTTTTCTCTACCCTACAACAGGGTTCCAGGTAGTCATAGCTACTAAAAGGAGAACAGAGGGACAATTCTCCTATTGGTAAGAAATAGGAATCCTAGTAGCACAGTAATTTTTAAAGCACGAATATTATTGATTAATTGCCCTAAAATATATGTTCTAAAATAACAGTTTTCATGCTTGTTTCAATACTTGGTATTTTCATGTTTGGTAGTTGACATTAAATTACATTAAACAAGCTAGTAATAATTTTAAACTAGCAGAAAAAATGACTGTATATTAAGCAATATAAAATCATATTCATGCAGATATAGTTCCATTTTTTAAAAGATAAATAGCCAACTAGAGATGATTGGCTATCTCAAATTATTCCTATAAATTCATTTGTTTCTTGTTCACCTTTTATTTATGGGTATTAAGTAGGGGACAAAGGTATAAAATGTAAAATTTAGAATAAGCTAGCCAGTCATTCACAGTTTGTACTGTGGAAGTCAAAGAAAATTATTGTTAATAAATTTCAATGTTTTACTTCCTAAGTTGAACTCACAAATAGTATTATTGTGTTCCAAAGAACCATTTTGAAGAAGTTGTTCTCTGATGGCTAAACATTCATGTAGATTTGATGTCCCCAGGTGAGCTTAACTGAGTTCTTGTTGTTCAGTAGCTGACGTTTTGATGTCCCCTGCTTAATCAGGAAAGGGGGGAACAGCCTTTTGTACCTCCTCCCAGTTTGTATTACTCAGTTCCTTCTCGGTGGCCCCTAACACTCTCCAATTATGTTATGATTATTAGTTCACATGTCTGTCTCTCTTAGTTGTATTTTATTTCCTAAAATAACTGCATAGAGCAAATTTATTGACATATCATCAGTACTTGTTCCGTGCACATAAAGGATATCTGGATAGTAGTCTGACACATTTCCCAACTCCTTTTGAAAAAAAAGCAATCAGAACAACAGAAATAAAAGCTTTGACAATTCATAATATGATGATAAACTACAAGCACACAAAAGACCATCAGGAGTGATAGAAAACCTATGGCCAAAATCTGTAAAGAGTAACTATCATTTTAAGTCAAAGAAGCTGCCCTAAAAACAGTTCATGTTCTGTTTAACCACAAGAAAAAGCAAATACATTGCCATGAAAAACATGAGGAAGAATATTTATTCTCTTTTTAGCATTTGCCCTTAACTCAGAAATTAAAATCTTTACAATGGCTCAAGTCATAAGATGTCAATAGATGTCATTTCTCTATCGAAGAGTGAATAGGTTTCAAATTTTCTGTTTTCCTCAATTTCCAATCAAGCATACAGTAGCATGTATTTAGGAATTTACCAAAATAATCCTAAAAATAGATTTATAAGAGTAAACTGGAGAATATAAGATAAAAATAAACAGAAATTATAATAAAGCTCTGTAAGAAAGTGACATTTATTAAACAGGTATAAATTGTGTGTAGTTTGCTTAACAAATCAGTGGTAAGAACAAGGAACTATAACAAACACACTACAATATACCATACATGATATGAAAACTTAACATATAATTAAGGAATATCAGACCATGATTGAAAATAGATTGATTATTCAAATAATAGTGGTAGAAATAATTAGCACCTATTGAGAAAATATATTTGTGTGTGATCTTTTATCATACACAAAAATGAACTAAAATAAATTAAGAATTAAGTACAAAGGAAAATTTTAAATCTACATAAATATAAATAAATAACATTATCTCTGGATGGGAATAATTTACTAAGGAAATAGCAAAAATGGAAAAGCAGAAATGAAAAGTGGTATACATTTGTACTGAAAAGCAATTAGGTATATGAATAACATTTAAATAGTTATAATTTAGAAGACAATAATGGAATATACTCAGTGTTGACCAGGTACCAGACGTCGGGCTATATATTTACCTGTATTAACCCCACTAATTTTTTGCAAGAATGTAGGAAGATAGATTTTATCAGATTGAGAAATTAAAGCTTTGAGAAGTTCAACAACTTTTCCAAGGACACAGAGCTATAGTGTTAGAAACTTGAATCTAACCCAGGCAGTGTGTTTCCAGAGCCTACAAACTTTTCCACTAAATTTAATAATTCACATTCTAAATGTGATCAAATATGTATTTATAAGAATATATTTTGAGGGTTATTTGCTATGATAAAAATACTATAAACTACTGAAATAAATAATAGGAAATGTAACATAAACCATGATGTACATATAATATTAAATATTATTTACCCATGCAACACAGCATCAACAAATAAGTGGTTAAGCACTATATAAGATGCTAAGGATTAAATAAAACATAAATCTTAGGTCCACTATCAAGGAGCATATAGTCTGGAGGTGGAGAGAAAAAACAGAATTAACTTCACTGAGTAAAGTATGGTAAGTTTAAGCACACATATAAAAAAGCACAAATGAAAAAATGGCAATTTGCCTATTTTATTGAAGAATCAGAGGAAAGCTTCCTGGAGAAAGTTAAATCTAATGTAAAATATGATTTAATAGAGAATAATGATTAATAACAGGCAAATAAGTAAGATACACATTCATATGTACACTATTATTTTTGTTATAAATATAAACTGTGTGTGCATATATGTTGGCTTATTAAAAAAGATTAAGGCATAAATCATATGATTCTCATTGATAGGATTGTGAATGATTTTTCTGTCTTTTAATACTTTTCTATATTTCTCAATATAGTCACGGAATTTTAATTGTGTATAAATATATATACATATATGACATTTATAATCAAAAAACCCTCCAAATATATTAAATGCATTGCTTGAATAACAACAAAGTGCAAAATCATGTCCTAATAGCAATTACTATAAAGTACTCTGATGAACATGTTTTTGGCATTGAGCAGGCGATTTTGGCTTTGAGCAGTTGCATTTTTGAGCCAGATATGAAATGTACATTTGGAGAACTAAAAGATTAACACTCATATGGCGCATTGCCTTCAATACTGACCATCATAAAACTGGAAGAATGACTACACATTTCCATAATTACTTATCCAAAACCCTTGGAATTGAATTCAGAATTTTTTATACTTTAAAAAGATCCTATAACCCTTGAGGAATTATCCTGTATTCTAGCACAACTATATCACTGAAATCAAATGTGTTAATATTCACTCAGTGGGAAATAAATCATGACCATAAATATAGTCATAGCCGTTCATGTTAGCTTTATTGTTTGCTGCCAATATATTTTCACATCAGATTTGTGAAAATGAAAAAAAAAACCATATTTTTCCAGTTCTTTTTAAATTTATGAATTGTGAATAGCAGTATGGATCTACAAAGAAAAAATTTTAGAAAGGTCTTCCAAAGAAGCAATTAAAAAGCCATGGATATTGTTGAAAACTGGTGAGGGAAATTTTGATGGTTAGATTAGAGTGCAGCCTGGGTTGTATTCTCTGCCATAGATTGGTTGCAGGCTTAGAGTCTGCTGTAGTGTGATACTCTGTAAGAAAAATTATTTTTTCTTCTCTGTTTCATAGTTCTTCCTTTCTACTGGCCTTTCTTAGCTGCTATATAAGCCTCCTTTCTTCTCTAGGTGCAGTAATGTCTGGGCTCAAAACCGTAAATGCTGAAAAATATCATTTGGCATTTTATGTCATTTCCTAGAGTCCTCAGAGAGTACCATGTAACCTCATCTATAACATGTCCAATTTCGTGAGTGTTTTCTCTGCCTCACCCTTATCCTTCCAACCTTTATCTAACTTCACATATTGAAATTTATAAATTCTTTTACTTAAGTCTCTTTCCTTAAGATTGTTTTATTCTGGGCTTACTAATAGGCTGCTTGACTAATAAAATTCTTCTATCCTTAATCCTTTTTCTGCAACAAAGTATAGATGTTCTATGTCTATAGCTAGATGCATCTTTTGACTCTTAAACTTTTACATAATAGTTGTATTTTATTCTGTTGAAGAAGTTAGAATCAAAGAAACACTTATTAGGCAGCAACATGAGCACAGAGAATTGAAATCTGAAATACTGAATTGTGATATAATGAAATACAAAGACTTCCCACAAAGTGCATGAGGCCAAGAGAGGTTCTGGTTGTGATACTGGCCTTGGAGGCTCAAAAACTGAGTGTTATTTCCAATTGCAGTACTTTCTGGATGGTCATACATTGGTCTTTCTCCACTTAAAATACTGGCTTCTGCCACACACATGTGTGATGTTTAACCTACCCCAGGGAGATAGCAAAGAACCCAAATATGCTGTATAAAAGAGAAAATCATACAAATAAGGTTCACAATAAACTGTACGTGGATATTACTGTTAAGGATTAGAGAAAAGGGGATTGGGGCTTAGGCAAAGCAGAGTCACAGATTTGTCAGTGCTTGAGCTGAGCAGAAAACTGAGGCAAAGAAACCAGAATTTGTGTGTTCCCTGACCACTGGGAATAAGTTGATATAGGGAGAGGAGACAGGTGGCTCCGATCAGAGTATCTGCTTGGTCCATGGAGCTCAGATATGAATTTCTGAGGGGAACTGAAATTTCATAACTCTGTGTATGAAATTGAAGTTAGGAGAAGTCTCCTAATTTCCTGTCAACCCTGTCCTGAGGTTACTTCTTCACAAAATAACTATTGTTAATAGAGGTAATCCAAAGATTTCATATTAAAAAGCATCAAAATCACTGTGCCATTCTATAGTAACAATTACACCAAAAGTTCAAGGAATCTAACAGCTAGGTAAAATATTAACAACTCAAGAAACAGGGGCAAATGGAGAAAAGGTACAGTCCTGAGGCAGAGTCGACAGTGAAGAGGGGCTCTGGGATCAGAATCAGAACAGGAAGGCTATCTAGGCAATGGGAAAAATGATAACAAGCAATGTGTGATCTTATAAATTGGACTCATTGGAGGCATAACAAATAGCGACTAGAACTGGGAAAGTTTCACTTTTGCTAAAGAGGAACAGGATTAAAGAGAAAGAAAACAGATTCAGGGAGTGTATCCCTAAGGAGGCAGGGCTCTCTAGAGGTGATTCTAGGAAATGAAACCACTGTGGTTTAAATTACAGAACTTTAAATTACAAATCTCTATATGTGAGCCCTTGTGCACACGTGTAACTCTTCCGTCTACCAGCTTAGGGAAAAAAGTATCTTCAGTCCCCCCTGGGAAATTTGACCACAGAAATAAATGATTTTGTTCGGTTGAGTGCAAAAATAAAATTATTGGCATTTGTTTTGGGTCTAAGAATTACCTTTTTTAAAGCAGATAATTCAATTGTTTACCTGGAATGAAATGATCTTATTGTGCTTTTAATATGCACAAGTGCTCATGTAATTGTTTTAAATGTTTGAGGGACATATACATAATTAATCTGGTTTTGAATTGTTGTTTGTTCACTTGTTTGAACTCTTTGATAAGCTTAGGGGAAAGTCATTCTCATTTTCTTGCTCCTATAATTTAATTGAGATTGTCTTAGTAAGGGTGACATGGACACAGATCCCTCTCCTATGTAATTATAATTTATGTGCTGACATAATTTTCTGTTCTTCAATCCCACGGTCCTCTAAGACGCCTCAACTGGCGGCCCCGTGAACCTTTAGAGTGAAGCAGCTGGAGCATGGCCTGGCGAATGGTCTTGGTCTTCAAGCTGTAAATGATAGGGTTCAGTACAGGTGGTAAGAGCAAGTAAATATTGGCCAAAATGCTACAGATCACCCTTGGAGTGGAGTTAAGGAGGCGGTGTGTAAAGGATAGGCTGATCATTGGCACATAGAAAACAGTGACAGCACAGATGTGACAGACACAAGTGTTGAGAGCTTTTCGTTGCTTCTTAGGGGCCACGATGCTCAGGATAGTGCAGATAATCAGGACATAGGAGAAAAGGATGAACAGTAAGTCAGTACCAGTCAGGTAGAGCTGGAGAAACATGCCCAAAAAGCTGCTGAGCCAGGAGTCGGAATATGTGTATCTGATTATATCTGGGTGGTAACAAAAAGGATGGGCAAGTTCTTGGCCTCCATGGAAAGCTACACCCTTCAAGGCTAGAACCACAGGAAAGATGTAAATTACTTGCCGCATGCAGATGACCAGTCCAATCACCATGATTATCCTGTCTTTGAGGACAGTGATATATTTCAGGGGGTTACAGATAGCCATGAAGCGGTCAAAGGCCATGACTGCAAGCACTGAGGACTCCAGGAAGGAGAAGGCATGTACAAAGAACATTTGAGTGAGGCAGGCTTTAAAACCGATCTCCCGGGCATGAAACCAGAGAACTCCAAGCACAGTGGGGAGGGTTGAGATGGCCAGACACAGGTCAGCGGCCGACAGCATGGAGAGGAAGTAGTACATGGGCTTGTGGAGACGCCGTTCAACAGCGATGACTAACAGGATCGAGCTATTTCCCAAGAGAGCAATGATGTAGAGACAGCAGACAGGGATGGAGATCCAGACGTGAGCAAGTTCCAGCCCAGGGAATGCAGTGAGGAGGAATGAGGAGGGGGAGACTGTGGTGTTATTGAAAATTGCCATGGTGTGCTGAGGACACACCCTGAAAAGAGAGACAATTATCATGTTTGTCATATCGATCCTTTTTTCAAGAACTAACTCTTTTTATAAACTCTTTCCAAATTACACAATGTTTCTTGGTATTCAAAATCCCCAATTTAATTAAGGTAGCTATCACCTAAGTCTATAGTATTTTGAATTTTTCTTGTCAGACCTGGTCCATTTTTCTTCCTCTACCCTATCCCAATTCTAACATTTATCTCTCTAGGCTCATCCCCACCCTATTGCCCAGAGTAACTGTCACTCAAAGTAGCAAATGCTTATAGACTTATGCCACACACGTGCACAAACATCAGTAAAACAACTGCTATTACAACTGTGGGGTCTTTGTATGAAATCTTCAAGCTATGTTATTTGCTTCAGAAATAATGGAGAAGCACTTAAGAGCCAGTGGGCACCTTTGATAGCATCCTTCATAATGCTCTTGCTGGATGGTGGCCTGGGATATTGTATCCAGAAATATCGTTGTACCTGAATCATTAGCGATTCTCTCCCTGTAGATTCCAGATCCACCCAACTCAAGAACTTAGTGATCCAAAGGTCAGCATCACTGGTTACTGGCATCAGTGAGGCATAGACCCATTCTCTTTATTTACTAATCCCCACCCTCTGTTCATTTCTCAACACTGAAATTTATTCTCTCTGCAATCTGGATCCTGCCCTGACAGCTCCAGGCTTATTAACCTGAAACTTCCCCTCTGCTTCTAAATCTCTGCACCTCTTTATGCTTGGATCTTTCATTTGACACAATAATGAGGCACAGTTGATATTGGTAACTTATATATGCAAGCACCATCTCCTTTTTCTGCCTGGAGTGTGAGTTCCTTAAAAGTCTGGATGTGCCTGTTTTTCTTCTCTCAGTGCCAGCTACTAAAGAAGGATATGGAATAATAGAAATCTTCAATTAATGTTAACTGATTTCTGAATGATCTTGGCCACTGGGAGAGAGTTCTGAGTTCTGTCTCTTTTTCTCTTCCTTCCTCTCTTCCATTCCCTCATGTCCTCCATCTCCCTGTCTCAATTTCTTCCAGGCTCCTTGGAACCCCTCTATTTCAGGCACTCCTCTATTTCTTCATCCTGTCTTATTGGCAGCCTCTGTCATTTCATTGCTCTTCTCCTTCCTCACTTTTTAATCCCTTCCCCATCTGTCCCTTTCCATTTATGCACTCTTCTTACCTGCTCACGTCGGCAGGAAATATCACCAACTTCTCTGCAATCCCGCCGCAGACCTTGGAGACTAAGCTGGCTCCCAAGAGTGGAGGCTTTATAGAAAGCTTAGTAGAGTCACCAGGCAACAGAGGGCTATCTTCATTAGAGAGTGTGCTGGTTGGATCAAGAGTTATGGTGCCCGTAAAAATATGTTCCTCTCCAACAGCTCAGACACATCTCCCTGACACAGCTTCAGACCTGCTTCCAGGCCCAAGCAGACCCCATACATCAGGGGCTGTAAGCAAAGCCCGGGCCCTGGGGGCTGACAGTAATGGGTATCTTCAAACACTGCCTGCCTGGGTCAGATAACTACAACCATTCCTCTTCACCCCGCCTTAGGCTACCCATTCTCAGCCAGGGAGGCTTCCTGAATGTCAGAGCAGGATCAGGAGAGTGCACAGAGTCATCCTTCTGTTCTCAGCTCCAGCATGTACTTTTCCTAACAAGTCTCACTGTCCTCCTTGCCAGTCCCATGTTCCTCCTCCTACCCAGGAACCCTTCCTAAGAAGCCACCTTATTAATGGAGTCACAGCTGCAGCCTACCTACCCTTGTAAGCGTAATTCAACTACCATTTGATGAACTCATGATGTGTGCCAAAAATCACACTACACTCTTGAAATACATTGTTGTATTTTGTATATTCATTTATCATCATGCTTATGGGTTAAGTATTGTTATCCATTATTTCACAGATGAGGAAATTTAAGCTCAGAATAGTCTTGAATAACTTTACCCTTCGAAAAGTTAGCAAGTTACACAGCTGGTATTCAAGCCTTTACTCTAAAGCTCTTAATCTTAACCAATATGCTATACCCCCTTCCATGGCCAAATGCTTCCACTCATACCTTCAGAAGATGTGGCTGTAACCCATGGTCTTCAATCTATCCATCCCATAGAGTGCTTGATTCCCAACTACATGCTCACATTCTGGTTTTAGCCTCATGTGGACCAGAATCCATCTCTCCATAGTAGGCAGTAAATTAATAATTCTTACTGTATCTAATGATCCATGACCTTTTATCCTTCTCAAAACATTTTCCATCCATATTCTCATTATATCCTTATCAGACACACTGAGTAAAGATGCCTGTCTCAATGAGTATCTAGAGAGATTAAGTAACCAAAAAAGTATGCAGCAAGTAATGTTTAGATTCATATGTAAATACCATCCTTTTCCACTGGTTCTCATTAGTGAAAATGAGTGGCTCTGGAAATGTCAAATGAGACTTACTAATATTAAATGAGACAGAAGAGTCAGGAAGTATGAGATCAATCTTGAAAAAATATAGTTTTCACTCACTCATTACTTCAAGTACATGTAGAGTATCTACCATATCTTCTGAACTATTTTAAGTACAAACTTGGAATAGACTAATGTAATATAAAAAGTCTCTGTTCTTATGAAGTATATAGAATAGCAGGGAAGACATACTGTTAGGTAACTATAGTATACACACTGTGAGAAACTCTGACATAATAAAGGGCATGTCAGAAAAGTGTCCTGAATAGAAATAAAGTTGAAATTGAAATCTAAAACTTATATAGAGATCCATATTTTTCCAGCTCAATGAATGCACCATTCTCTCTTCTCACCTGCTATTTTCTTTTTAATATTCTTCTCTCCTGCTGCTAGCCCATTACACATGCATACCCTATTTTTATAAAATGTCCTCAAAGAACATATAAATAAATGCAAAAGGCAAAAAAAAAAAAAAGTCCTATGTTCAGCATTGAATACCAGAGTGATTATAATGGAACAAAAACAATCTGGGAACTTTTTCTTGAATAAGTTGTTAAAGAATGGTATACAATGGAATACTACTCAGAAATGAAAGTAAACTACCAATACACACAACAATATGGGTGAATCTCAAATGCATTACACTCAGAAGCCAGACATAGAAAACTACAAATTGCAGGGTCCATGACTCTCTGGAAAAAGAAGTCTAAGCATGGAAACAAATCAGTGCTTCTTGGAGTTGGCGTGAATAGAGAGGTTGACTACAAAGCATTAGCATGAGGGAGTTTGGGGGGCTGATGTTATTTTTCTATATCTTTGTGTCAGTGATGGTTATTCTTCATTTGTGAAAACTTAAAAGAACTATATACAAAACCAGTGAATTTTATTTCATATAAATGTTGAAAAGTTGTTATGTACTGTTATGAGAAAGTTCATATTTTATCAAGCTAAGATAAATTATTGCTTTCATCAAAACGATTATGCAATGGCATATCATACCCATTAGATTTGTACTGTTCAATACAGTAGCTACTAGCCACGTGTGATGTTTAAATTTACATTTCAGTTAATTAAAATTAAACTTTAAAAATTCAGTTCCTTGGTTGCACTAGCCAAGTTTCAAGTGCTCAATAGCCACATGAAGCTCTTGGTTACAATATTAAACAACAGAGATTTGGAACATTTGCATCACTGAAGGAATTTCTATTGGACAGAGCTGTATTTGATTATCTTTTCTAACTTGACTGTATTTGCACAGAAGTTGTAAACGCCGTTAGAAGCCAGTCCTGCCTCCACTGAACACTTGGGCAATTAGCTGCTGGATCTCCTTGGTCCTAACACTGTAGACAACAGGACTGAGCACAGGAGGTACCAGCAGATAGATGTTGGCCATGACTGTGTGTACTACTGGTGACAAATGCTTCTCCAAGCAGTGACTCAGAGTCATGCCAATGAGAGGTACATAGAAGAGCAGCAATGCACAGATATGAGAGAGGCAGGTATTGAGAGCCTTGAGTATCTCTTGCCAGGAAGCAATGCCCAATACTGCCTGGAGGATTAGAAAGTAGAGACCAAAAGGATCAAGGCATCCAGTGCAATGGTGAAGATCACAGCCAGAGGGCATATATTCTATTGATATGGGTGGAGGCAGCATGCACAGGGAGAGGATGTTGGAGTGGCAGAAAGGTAGGCTTTTGATGAGGAAAGGCACTGGGAGCACAGCTCCCACACTCCGCAGCAGGACAGCTGCTCCAATCTTGCTGATGACTCCATGAGTGAAAATGGTAGCACAGTGCAGAAAAAAGTGAATATCCACAAAGCAATCAAAGGCCATGGCCACCAGAACACCTGATTCCCAAAGGTGTGGGAAAAGAACATTTGAGTGGTGCAGGCATCAAGGGTTACTAAGCGCCAGTTGAACCAGCGGACCCTGATCATGGTGGGCATGGAAGACGACAAAAGGCTGAGGTAAGTGGCAGCTAGCATAGCCAGAAAATAACACATGAGTTCATGGAAACTTTGCTCAACTTTGATGAAACAAGGATGGTGACATTACCCAGAAACGTGAAACCGTAAAGAAGACAGAGGAGCAAGGCCAACCAGAAGTCCTTCTCGGGCATTCCTGGAATCCCAGTCAGCATGCAGATCTAATGATTGTCTGCAGTTTGGTTGAATGGCAACATAGTGGAGTGGAGGTTTGACTAGGGGAAAATAAAAACTCATTAAGTCAAACAGTTTCAATTAGAATCAGTGACAATAAGTATTGAGATGGTAACCATAAGAAAGAGTGACTTAAACATTATTTTGACACATGTCAGTGTCTGATACAGAAACTGACGCCCCACCCCCATAAAGCAGTAATTCTATTACTGACAGTCATATGGTAAAATGTCCAGGAGAATGAAAAAAAAACCTTCAATCCCCTAGAAGGGATATAATTCATGTAGAAACATCAAGGAGTTAACTGTCTTGCCTCTGTGCTAAGGAAAAATTTGATGCTATATGAAACAGAAGCAGACTCACAGACTTAGAAAACAAACGTATGGTTACCAAGGGGAAAGGTGTGGGGGAAGGGTAAATTGGGAGTATGGGATTTGCAGATACTAACTACTGTTTACACTTACATTAATTAAATGAATTAAAATGTCAGTACCTTAGCTGCTGTAGCTGTGTTTCAAGTGTTCAGTAGCTACATCAGGCTTGTGACTACTTCCCTGGAAAAATATAGATGTAGAATGTTTCCATTACTTCAGAAAATTCTATCGAAATTTAAAAATTTGGTCATGCAGACTGCAGATTATAGGATACCAACATTCTAGCTGACCTCTTGACAAATCTTAGACCCAAGTGGAAATCTTAGACCCAAGTGGATTTGAGGGTTTTTCACTTATATACTGCATAACTTCTGTTTCTCTTTACCATTATGTCTTTGTCTCTCTTCTGGAAATTTGAATAGGAAAATAGCATTAAAACTGAACCCAGCAGAGTGACCACCTGGGTTTGAATCCTAGTTCTATGGCCTTGGACAAGTTACTTAATAATTTCTGTGCTTTATTTCTCACCTTTTTAAATAAAAATGAAAATAGTAGCTACCATGGGATAGTTAAGAGTACTCATTTCAGATATTCATAGGGCATTTAGTTAACCATCTGCCGAATAATAAACACAGTAAAGTTTAGCTATAATCAATGATCATCTATTATCTATAAACTTTGTAACGTTTGGTTCACTGTGAAAATTCTCTCCCAAAATATCGATAGGCCATGAAATTCATTTACATACTGATAATTGTAACTGCCTACCGGTTTATTACTTATACATTTTGATCAAATTCTATATTGCCTAAATATCTCTGTACATCAGTGAACACTAAATATCAGTGGACACTAAATATCAGTGGCTTGCTAGTGGTAGTTGTTGTAGTGCTCAAGGTGGTGGTCTGTGCTCAGTGACTCAGCATGTAAACATGAATGTTTACTGTAAAAGATTTATTGGAAGAAGATCCTAGATAAATCAGAGATGAAAAAATGATATACTGGTAGGAGTCATGGGTAGTGAAAATCAGTAAGAGGATGAAAAGGGTACGGAACACTGATTCCAAAGAATTAAGACCACAAAAGAAAGACTACACTGACTATCTGAAGAGCTTCATCTAAAGACCAAGACAGCTCTACCAGAATTCAAAGACAAGGATGGCAAAGGAGGCTCTTGATTCCTTAAAAGGAGTACTGTCATGAACTCTGAGGCACTCACGAAAGGATTTTCACTTCTAAGTAATTTATTGATTAATAATTTTGCTGAATGCCTACTAAGTACTAGATGTGTTATAATAGTCAGAGGGTCAAAAGGAGCAACCTTTTTCCTTCCAAGACCCTTAGCAAAGAACACATGGAAAACAAGATCAGAAAGAGGAATGAAATGTGTGCCTGGGGTAGAAGAGAGACATGCTTTACAGATGGGTCAGTATGTTCAGCTTGTATCCTCAGCTGGACTCGGGTTAACGTTGTCTCTGTCAATTCTAGTGACATACAGTGCAGACCAAGCCTAAACTTTCCTCACAGCAAAAAGACAGAAGCTTTGTGGCTTAAGAAGAGTGTGGAGGGATGGAGGTGGAGGAAAAGAGGGCAGTGAGAGTCTTTCTCTTCTACCTGCTATAGAAGTATCTCTCATTCAATGTTCTCTTCCACCCAGGCAGCCAGGTAGAAGGTCTATTCTCTAAAGGACTGGCCTGAGCAATCTATGCTTTTTTTAAATTGAAGTATATTTGATTTACAGTGTGTGTTAATTTAGGTATCTAGGATAGGATAGATGTATAGAAGAGTGATTAAGTTATACAATATATCCTTTTCCATTACAGGCCATTACAAGATGCTGAATATAGTTCCCTGTTCTATACAGTAGACCTTGTTGTTTATCTATTTTATATTTAGTAGTTAATATCTGCAAATCCAAAACTCTTAATTTATACCTTTCCTTCCTTTCTCCTTTGGTAACTTTAAGTTTGTTTTATATGTCTATGAGTTTATTTCTTTTTCATAAATAAGTTCATGTCTTTTTTTTAGATTACACAGAAAGTGATATCATATCATATTAGTCTCTCTCTGTCTGACTTATTTCACTTAGTATGATGATCTATAGGCTCATCTATGTTGCTGCAAATAGTGTTTCATTCTTTTTTATGGCTGAGTAGTATTCCACTCTGTATATATACCACAGCTTCTTTACCCAATCATCTGTCGATGGACATTTAAGTTGCTTCCATATCTTGGCTATTGTAAATAGTGCTGCTATGAACACTGGAGTGCATGCATCTTTTCAAATTAGCATTCTTTCCAGATACATGCCCAGAAGTGGGATTTCTGGCTCATATGGTAAGTCTATTTTTAGTTTTTTAAGGAATATCCATACTGTTTTCCATAGTGTCTGCACCAAGTTACTCAACCTATACTTTTAAAGTGTCTTAGCTTCAGGCTGAAGCCGAGTTCTGGCTCCTTGGATTTGTCCTCTGTAGGAGCCATGGGCTAGTCTCTCACTTGGAGAAGGCATATATTTGCTATTTGCCTTGAGCTGGGACTTAGAAGGGAAGGGTAAAATTTTAAGGGGCTTTTGTTGCTTCTCTAATTAGCCTTTGGTAAAATAACATACTCTCCACTTAACTCTCACAGCCGCAGTTAGAAGTGTTATTTCTATTTTAATTTAAAAAAAGAAAGAAATGAAAAAAAATTTTCTTGCTGAGATTTCGGTGATTCTAGGCTTTTTATAGATACATAGAAATCACAAGCAGTAGCTTTATATGATGTCATAGGTAGACAGTGGAAGGGATAATGGGCAGACATTTTAAATGATTTTAGTCCTTTAATAATAAAAGCATGTACTATTTATTTAGTGCTTATTTATGTCACAGGCTTTGTTTTTAGCCCCTTTACATATTCTGCCTCATTAAATGATCGTGAAAACTTTATGAGGAAAGTACTGTTTATTATTGCCACTGCATGCATGAGTTAAAAAATAGGGTCAGATAAGTTAACTAACTTGACCCAAATTCCAGAACTGAAAGTGAAATTGAGGTGCTCTGATCATTGTATTTAAAAGTTCTATTTGTTTGTAAAGAAGAGGATTCACTTTTCAAATTCAAATTGCAGAACAAACAGCAAATTGGCTTCAACAGATCTGACCTCCTTCACTCCCACCGCTCAATATTGATCTCTAAATATTTTCTAAAAATGGCCCACACTACCATCCCCTCTATTCTGTGACAGCATCCTACAAAGATCACTGCCCAGGTCTCAGGTTGTTCTCCAACTCACCCAGATCTCAGTCTAGGAGATGAGAGCCCTTTCTGATGCTGAAAGCTACAGCAGTAGAGCCAGACATTAAAAACCAGAAGCAGCTAGTCCAGAATTCCCTCCGGTGTGATCCTCTGGAGACAAGAGCATCAGTCTTGCTGGAGATGCTCCCAGGGCCAAAGACCACATAGATTCAGGCTTTTGGGCATATTGATTTTCTTTGTCTTGATCTCAAAGTTACCGTTGTTTTCCCTAATGCAAATCTGAATCAATCTCAGTCCTACATGAATGGTACTTCACTAGCTATATCAAAATACAAATACACTTTACTGTCTAATCTTTGTAATTCTCTCTTTTAAAAAAAGGAAAGAAGGAAGAAAGGAATAAGAAAAATGTTAAAGTAAAGCTCACTCTTATTTCCATATATTGTCTCATTCTTTCCTCTGCTTCACAGTAAACACTGTGGTCTGTGGTCCCTGTTCCCACTTTTTCCTGTTCTGTCCTCAGTTCACTTCAGTCCCACTCCACTGAAGCTATCTTCGCAGATGTCACCCATGGCCTGCTTATTGCTAAACCCAGCTTAATAATTGCTAAACATTCCTCATTTTACTCTCCATTGCAGAAAAATTCAATACAGTAGAAAATAGCCTCCACATTGAGTTACGTTCTTATCTGTGTGGTTTTTTGTCTGTGTGTGTGTGTATGACACCATGATTTCCTCTGGCTTTGATTTCCACTCTTCAGTACCCTTGACAGTGTATCTCCTTCCTACATCACTAAATGCTGGTGTCCCTCTTATTTGATCTTTTGCCCTATATTTTAATCTAGTTCCACTCTCCCACTGAGTGCTATTATCAAATCCCATTGTGTTAAATATCGTCTATACACTGATGACCTCCAAAAGTATATCTTCAGGCCTGAATTCTGCCTTGACCTCCAGATCAACTTCCTACTTGATAATTTCGCTTGGACTGAATGTTAAGTCAATAAGAAGTTTAATGGCTTTAAGATCAAACAGCTGAAAAATTAAAACCGATTTCAAGCAAATTGTATCAGATTTCATACTCTACTCTTTCTGCTGAATTTTGTTCATCTTGGATCCGGAGAGGCAGACCCTTCATACGGTAGAGCTCCAGCTAATAGAAACTTCTGTTTGTTAGAATAATCTGGGAGTCTGCTGGGTGAGGTTATGCTAAAGGAGCGTCAGGTTCTATAGATATGAATGGGGCAAGTCCTGATGTCTTCAGGGGAGTCCTATTCACCTGTCAAGCACTCAGATCAAACGTTTTGTGTATGTCTATTTTTGTCTCTAACAGCACTTCAGAGAGATGGGGGCGGAGGGGGGGTTCCGTTAAACACTCTCACAGATTAGAAACTTGTTGAGGGTAAAGATTTTGTCTTTTAACTTATTACCTTTAACGGCCAGGGGTACTTAAAGTTAACTTCAATAAAATAAAAATAAAAGCTTATCTATAGAAATATATATATGTGCACATATATCTCATGTAAAACTAAAACTATACAGAAAATCATACGTTTCTAGATACAGTCACACACTCATATTAGAAAATATATGGAAAAACTTATTATAAAACATTAGCCCTTAACATTTATGGTATAGTTGGTCTCCTGTAGGTCGTAATATACACTTGGAAAGAAAATGGGTTTAGAAATTAAAAATAAATAGATAAACTTCTGCCATACATTCTCTATTATGCCTGGAAAAAAAATAAGAATTATTTATATTTGACTTTTGTTTTCTGCTGTTAAATTGTAAATATGCCTATGAAGGAAAAGACATAGGATCAAAAGGGGCATGAAGAGGTCTGTGGACATTTTGAGGACTGACCACCCAAAGGCACACACTGATGGACACCAATTATTTCTGTAATTTTAAGAATTACCTTGTTGATGAAGAAAATATCATTACAGAAAAATACATTAAAACAAATTAAAGAAATCATACTTTATATATTGGAATGAGAACCCAGGGAACCAAAGAAGTCCCCAAAATTCAAAGACCTCTGTCTTCTGGGTTCCTGATGGAGAGTCCAGGCAATACTTCTCCCCATCCGAAACAGCAGTAGACTTTAACCCTATTCCAATGCAAATCACAACACTATGTTAGCACTGAGATTGAAACTGGCTTTGGAGTCAGAAGACCTAGGCCAAAACTGGGCTGCAATCCTAAGACTTGTTTAGTGATATAACATAAGGTGAAAAAAAAATATATATATATAGTGTTTGTGTGTGTGTGGTTTGGGAAAAGAAGCAGATCCTTTTGTCTTCAGTCTTGGTTGAGAGAATGCAAATAAATTCAAAATGAAGGAATATTTGAAATAAGTGTTGGTGGAAGAAAGGACAATTTGACAGATGAAGGAGTTTGGAATTCTTAGGGAAACTGGGATGAGATAGCCCAGGTGGCACCACACAACACACCTCAGGGGATTTCTTCAGGGGAATTGTGAGATTATGTGGAATCACTATGGCTCAGACACCACCTGAGAGTTTGAGAAGTCTTCATAAGTGCTCTGTTTTTCTAGTCTCAGGAAGGAAAGGAGCCAAATCAATTCCAAACTGGAGCACAGAGGTTGATATAGGTAATAAATTAATCTTAAAATCTTTTTACATGCCCTCCATGTAGCAAGCTCTGTGTAGGGTTATTTATGTACTGTATTTCATTAAATCCTCATAAAACTTCTAGTGAGAGAAATGATACAGGCAGATGAGAAGAGTCTATAGAGTGTCATGGGGTGGTGGGGAGGTACAGAAAAGATGGAAAAAAGTAAAATGGAGGTGTTGGTATTAGAGTATAAGAAGGCATATACTGCAGGGAAGGGTCTATTACATAGAAAAATTGACATAAAGATTGGATGGAAGAGTAAATGAGGACCAAATTGGAGGCTAGAGGAGGGAGGGGACTGAAAATTCAGGGAGAATGGAAGAGAGATGGAGAATAGAGAGAGGAATGAGATTTCACAAAAAAAAAAAAAAAAGGAGAGGGTGGGTAAAAGATATTCGGATAAAGAAAAACAGAGTCAAAAGCAGGAAAAAGAAATGGAAAAATATAAGAATCAACTATTTCCATAGAACAACAGTGCTTCAGCAGGCCCTGGGAACTTAATCAAAGACTATCAGAGATTTTGAAAGTCTTTCCAAGGAAAACATCCGGTGGGGATGAGCCAACTGATTCTCCCCAAGTGAAAGCTATTGAGAAGAGGGACCAGCAGGACCAACCAGCTGAAGGGCTCTCACTTACCGTGTAAAGTATGAAAAAGCCCCTTCCTCAAAGTACTCCAGAGAGTTAGACCAGCAGCACAAAGTACTTTGTTTAGATCTGTGCATCATGATTTATTTAGAAAGACATCTGGATTCTGTTTGCAATAAACAACACAACCTTTGTGAGTGGACTACACAATCTTTCAGATTCCTCTGTGTCTAACAGATCAGAATCTGCAAAATAATTTCTTTGTAGTGTTGTCTCCCAAACAGCAAATTCTCCTCTCACAGCAGAGAAACAGGAGGCAGAATGAGTCCTGGAAGCCCACCTGCTCTTGTGCACCTGACAGCACCCCACCCCCTCATCCCCTACACTGCATGGACTCAGGCGCCCAGAACTGCTCTTGAGGTGCCTCTTTTTCCTTTCTTACAACAGGTACCTAGGTGAGAACAAAGACACCATAATACCTTTCAAGGATCCCTCGTTTAGATGTTTTTTTTTTCTATGCCCTGTTAGAAAAAGAGATTTTCATCTAGGTTAACGATTTTCAAGCCACATGCAGAAAATCAAGGAGGAGCTTGAGGATTTGTAGAACTTCTAGAAAGAAGCAAGTCATCCAAATTCATTTATTCTTTGTTTCATTCCTTCATTCAATGCATATAGAAAAGCTTGTATATGCATGGCTTATGGTCTACTAAGTGATGAACAGAAAATATTCCTTTCTTTCAGGGAGTTCAATTCTAGTAGGAGACAGAGAATTAAACACATGTGCAATGTTTAATAAAGTGTACTTACTTATAAGAAGGAAAAGCCTAGAATATGAAAAATGCATACTAACAAGTCAAACTATTATGGGCAATTGGAAAAGACTTACTTGGGAAGGATAGATAGGCTTTCATTAGGCAAAGAGGAACTTGAGAGCAGGTGGAGAAAGGCATAAGGAACAGGGAAGAACACACGTGGAAATCACTTATCAATAAGTATCTTACTGAGATCCAGGAACTTAAACACTGCAAATTTGGCTGGATTGAAGAGACCAAAGGGGAAAGAAGTGTTATAAGTTGGTGCTAGAGAGGTAGACAGGGAATGAATTGTGCTATACTTTGAAGGCTGATATAAGGATTTAGGACTCTGTTCTGGGTATAACAGAATCTCTTAAAGGAGCTTTTGGTTGTGATGAATAAATCATATTCCAGACTTCCAAAGTTTATTCTGACTGCAGAATGAAGAATTGTTGCAAAGGAGCATTTGTGAATGGAGGACAATCAGTTAGGGTGCCTGGAAGAAATGGGTTATTGCTATTTATTGGCTATACAAAGGGAAGAAAGGTGATAATAATTTCATAAGTTTTGGAATCAGATTTGAAATTGGTTAAGTGTTGGTTTGATGAAAGAAGAGCTTTTAAGAATAGTCCCAAGTTTTGGGGGTGTTAGGAGACTCTCAAAATAAAACTCCTATGAGTGGCTACTCTGATAGCTTACGTATCTGAGTCAATAACCTTTAATATTTGTCCCTTGCTGCTTTAAAATGAGGTTATGGAAAATTATAAATTATCAAAATTTGTGAAGATTAAATATTAATTTAAACAGTTTTATCCACTAAGGTGTCTATTTACAAATGTAGGTCATTATAAATACAGTGAGACAGATACCTAGGCATGTGGAAGAATATACACATATATGTGTATTGAGAATATACATATATATATATATACATATACACACATACACATGGATTTATGTGGATGTGAATTTGTGATGGAAATGACATTGTGTTTGGTGTGTGTGTGTGGTAATAGTATTGTGAATTCAGTGTTGTTTGATTATTTAAAATGCTCTATGCTATTAAGTCCTTGCACGTTGCTCCTTCTTTCTGCCAAACCTCACCTACTGTTAAAGGAGGAGATAATCAAATTTTCGACTATCTAAACACGAGGTATTTAGTCTTACTTCCAGTTTTCAGATAAACAAATTAAATTCAAGGGAAAGGACACCATCTAGCGTGATGGTCTAAGAAGCAAAAAGAGTGTTGCAAAAACTTCTCAGACACTGATTTTAATGGAGTTCTCCCCTCTGCTATTCCACTTATATATTCATAAAACCATTTACCTATCTTATATGAAAACATATTTTCAGTTTAGGAGCTGTGAGCTAAGTGGAAGAGTCCAGCCTCACCCGATGGTGAGAGCACCATGATGAACTCTAATGCATCACATGCCAACCACCACAGTTTCGTTTTGACAGGTATTCCAGGGATGCCAGACAAAAACCCGTGGATGGCCTTCCCCCTGGGATTTCTCTACACCCTAACTCTCCTGGGAAATGGTACCATCCTAGCTGTCATCAAGGTAGATCAGAGTCTCCATGAGCCTATGTACTACTTCCTCTCTATCTTGGCTCTGACTGATGTTAGTCTCTCCATGTCCACCTTGCCCTCCATGCTCAGCATCTTCTGGTTTAATGCCCCTGAGATTCCCTTTGATGTATGCATCACTCAGATGTTCTTCATCCATGGTTTTGGAGTGGTAGAATCGGGAGTCTTAGTGTCCATGGCCTTCGACAGATTTGTGGCCATCCGAGACCCACTGCGCTATGCTTCCACCCTCAGTCATGGTGTCATCGGCAAGATTGGAGTAGCTGTTCTCACCCGAGCAGTTTGTCTTGTCTCATTCATACTGTCTCCACCAAGATGCAGTGCGGCTAGCCTGTGCCAGCACCCGCATCAACAGCCTCTATGGCCTCATCATCGTCATCTTCACGTTGGGGCTTGATGCCCTGGTCATTCTCTTCTCTTACTTGCTCATCCTGAAGATTGTGCTGGGCATTGCTTCCAGAGCCTTCCAGAAAGGCTCAAAGCCCTCAACACCTGCCTCTCTCACATCTGTGCTGTGCTCCTCTTCTATGTTCCTCTCATTGGTGTCACCATGATCCACAGATTTGGGAAGCATCTGTCACCAGTAGTGCACACACTCATGGCCAATATCTATCTGTTACTGCCCCCTGTGCTAAACCCCATTGTCTATAGTGTGAAGACCAAACAGATACGGAGGCGGGTCATCCATGTGTTCCAGAGAAGAAAGAACAGAGCCTAGGGGAATGGACTCAAATGTAAGGTGCAAATAAAGTAGCATTTTCAGTAGTTATGATGCAGTCAAATTATACACATCTGGTAAGTTGTAAAGTGGACAAGGCTTGTGGGTGAAGATAAAACACAGGTCATTCTTGTTCTGTATATACTCCATTTTAGAATGTATACATTTTGATATATGGTATCAAAACAAACTATAATTTAATTAACATAATTTTCTTCTTGGAAACTGGAGGTGAGCATCAATGGTCACGTAAATTATCACCTTTTTATCCAGATACCATTTATGAGTTTTTATTCATCTAATGCTAAAAAATATTATTTCTTTAATTATCAATTAAATAATATTTACATCAGGAACAATTTAAGAAGCTCAGTAGTACTGCTGAAAGATGAGTCGCTGAGGCTTTTTTTTTTCTTAAAATAGAGCAAAGAAAGCTATTACATTATTAAT
This sequence comes from Vicugna pacos, assembly GCF_048564905.1. Lineage (NCBI taxonomy): Eukaryota > Metazoa > Chordata > Mammalia > Artiodactyla > Camelidae > Vicugna > Vicugna pacos. Next base: position 29,294,844 of record NC_132996.1, on the reverse strand, counting down.
AATGTTTTTTGGGTAAAGAGTGCCTTTGATAAAATTGACACAAACAGATCTGTGGTTACTTAATATATATCTTTTCTTTTAAGCATTATCACTTCTTTATTCTTACAATGTTTCTAGTTTCCTGCCACATACTTAGTAAAATAATAGGTGTCATGCCTTTACTCTTTTAACCTACCTAGCATGAGTGAAGTCTATTTTGCTTGTTATACAAGAGGACCTAGCAAAACTTTAACAAGTAAAATTACTGCTGGGCCTTGTATGAAGACAAGTAGAAACTTTCAGCGGTGGGAAGATGTTTAAGAAAGCAGCGTACACATGTGTGGGAATAAGTATGTCAAATGCGACGTGTCTCTGCACTGATGCTCATACCTGCTTTAAGTATTTTGTTAATCATTACACAACCAAGTTGCTAGGGGTATTACTCATTCAGTAAATATACATTTAACACTAATGAAATGCCAGCCATGTTGCTAGACCCTGAAGACACAGAAAAATGCACCAATTTTCTGCTCAATCCCGGGCATATTTCTCTGTAAGGGAATATGTACACAATTACAAGTCAAGTAGGTATTTAATTACAGTATCACATTTAATTTGCTCATACGAATAGTGCTGGTTGTCCTCAGATAGTCTCTCAATTAATTCTCCCAACAATCTTTGAGAATAGGTGTTTTCACATTTTACACATGAGGAAATGAGATTGAGAGCAGTAAGCAACTTACTCAAAGTCATACAGTTTCTAAGTGGAAGAAATAGATTCAGATGTAGCTCTGTTGATTCTGAAGCCTGTGAATTGAGCCTAGAGTCGTGGCTCAGGGTGTCCTAGGCTTGCAAGCAAATTCCAGAAAGAAGGAAGGAACCACAGTGATTCTAAGGCACGGAGGTATGAGACAGAAACTAGGACTCAATATTGCAGAAACCGTAAGGAAGAAGTTCATCTTGCCAAGATGAAACAAGATGGAGAGGCAGATTTAGACTTAAATTGCAAGACTGATAATGGAGTTTTCATTTTCAATGTTATAATTACTTGAAAATTGGTGGCTTGTGCAATACAGATATCAGCCGAGTCCTCTCTCTATATAGCTATAGATATAGATATCTAAATGGAAAATGTGAATCCCAGACAGGACACATTATCATCAATTCGCCTACAAGGAAAAAATAATAGAGCTTTTATTTATATTTAAATTCATCTTATCCTTCCAAAATGTTATTTTTCTTAATGTGTTAGCATAGATGTAGTATATTAGTACAGTGGTCCCTGTATACAATTTTGAATGAATTAATATATTAAGGAGCATCCGCCTTTTTTCTTATACAGTTGCATAACCCAAAACTTGAAAACTACCACTCTAGACTAAAGATAAAAGCCAGCCCCCCATGGATTATATTTACAATGTTCAAATACTGTGGTAACAGAGGCAATTAACAGAAAGTACCCATTGAATGACATTTTCTTTGATTCTGCAATGGGGCCATGTAGTGGCAAGATGAAAAGCCGAAATTCTTTCCTAGGAATACCCGCATACTCCACGTTCTCACTGTGCACTCCCTTCTCCAGCTCCTGCAGTCTGAGTGTGTCTCCACTGCAGCATGAAAGTGATGTTTTCAATGGGTCAGATCTCTTTCAAAATAAGAAGTCAGTATTTCTCCCCAGCCCTCCTTCAACTTGATGTATTTGGATAAATTACACATATTTAAAGTCTCCTGCTTTTAATCTCTTTGCTGATTTCAGGGCACCCAACCACCATCTCCTCTTTCCACCTTCTCCTGTTTCCTCACCTGCCTTCCTTCACTTCTTCCTTTCACACATGATGTGGATATTTCTCCAAGTTCTCCCCTTGTCCTTCTGTTGCCTCAGTAAATTTCTTTCTCCAAGTTGCCATTCATTCCAATGGCTTTAAAATGGAGTCCATGTGGATCTCTGTCTCTCTTTCCCTCTGTCTCCTTCTCCCTTTCTCTCTCAAGATCGAATTCTTGATTTTTAACTGCCTTTGCAAAATCTCTAAATGGAGGTTTTGATATAGGACAAAATCCCACACAATCTTTGCTTTAATTCTTTTAAGATGTAGTTGGACATATTGTCTCCTGGGCTTACCATTTTCTTCCTTGTAAGGAAAGTACCCCCCATCCCATCTCACCCTCATAAATCTGATACAAACATGGATCTTACATTTGCAAGGGGACTAAAATAGAGCGGTCTTACTTTTCGCCACAGTAATCACTTTCCATTTCTTTAAAGGTATGAACAGTCTCCATTTATATAACATTCAAAAACATACTGGCACCCATCCAGAAACTAAGTCTTTGATTCTGTCTTTGACTGGCCTCTGTCATCCACGTCCCTGGTAATCACTCTGGTTTGTCCCTGGGGATGCTTGCTCTTGGAACTGAGCCACTGTGCATCTCTTGGTAGCAAAATATCGCCCATGGGGGTTGTGTTATTATGTTAATTAGTCCTATTGTTAGATTTGTTGTTACTATCCAAGAAGAGGACAAATTATGCAAATGTATTGTCATTTTCATATATAGGTCCCCCCACAGTTTCTAAAATTGCAATTGTTAAGAAAAGACAATAAATATTGTATCTAGTTTCAGATTCTAAGCTATGTTTTCTTCTAAGCTGCTCATTCTCGAAATGAATTAAACTGCTATCCAGACCCTAGATTTAGTAATAGAGTTCAAACTCTCTCAAGGTTAATTTCAATCTGAGCAAAAAATAGCTCTGACACTAATGATGGCAAGTATATGTATATTAACATCACCTAGTTTTTCCTAATTTTTTTTTTTAGTGGAGATACTGGGGATTGAACCCAGGACCTCATGCATGCTAAGCATGCACTCTACCTCTATGGATATTCATTATCCATACCCCTTTTTTTCACTAATTTTTTTTTTCACCTAGTTTTTAGAAAAAGTTTTCCTTCTTCCCTCAGCCCAGCAGCCCTGGTATGGAATGAGCCAAGAACAGGTGTTCTTATATGTCACTATATGGACTTTTTAATGTGTGTATATACCTGTGTATATGAATAGAGTATGGGTGGGGTTATGTGGGTCTAGGAATATCTACCTCTATGAGGTTTCAAGAGTGTTTAAAAATACATTGGCTTTTATACAGTTGTATAAGCGAATGTGTCAGCATTCTGGTGGTAAAGTATGTATGCACACGTGTTTAGATGTGTGAATTCACATGTGTGAATCCATCCCACTGCTGTGTGGTGTGAATGTGTGTGTTTCTGTGGGGGTACACATCTATTTGGATGGATTTATATGGAAGCACATGCATGATTGAAAGTGGTTACACATTCTTGTTTGTATCTCCATGTGTGCATTTTTCAAATGATATGTGATACTTATCTATGAAAATATAGATAAGAAAATATATATAAATGGGATGACATTGCATCCCAAAGCCTGTTGCAATCCACCTAATACAGGATTGCCTGTATTTCTTTCTACTTTTAAATTGTGATTACTCAAGAGCTATTTTCTAAAGCAATGCTTCTTTTCATTAGGACAGTGGACACTGCTGTTCAAAAAGTACAGAGTGTTTGGCACCAGGGTGACTACATAGAGCTTAAGCACAAATTCAAATAGAAAGAACGAGGAGATAAGCCTAGAAGTGTGCCTATCTGTACACAAAGTGCCACCTTTATTTCTTCATCTTCAACACTGTATTAGTTTCCTGCCACTGCTATAACAAATTACCACAAATTTAGTGGCTTAAAACAACATGAATTATTATCTTACCATTCTACAAGTCAGAAGTCTACAATGGGTTTCTCTAGGCTTAAATCAAGATTGTCAACAGGGCAGTGTTTCTGGAGGCTCCAGGGGAGAATTCATTTTCTTATTTTTCCAACTTCTAGAAGCTGGTCTTATTCTTTGCTTTGTGACCTCTTTCAATGCTGACAACAGCAAGTCAAGTCATTCTTCCAGCACATCACTCTGACATTGATCTTCCGCCTCCCCCTTCTAGGGCTAAGGGACCCTTGTGATTACTCCAGCTCCACCCATGTAATCCAGGATAATCACTTTATCTTAAAGTCATTTTTATAGCAATTTAAATTCTGTAATCTTAATTCTCCTTTGCCACGTAACATCATATTTTCACAGTTTCCAGGGATCAGGTCATGGAAATTTGTGGAAGTCCATTACTTTGTCTACCGCAGTCTCTGATTTTGAGAGTGGGATATGTGCATCAGGGAGCTGACGTAGAAGCCAAATGAAAGACTTCAGATAAAATTGGAGCTATTGTTTTGTTTTGTTTTGGTTTTTTTGACATTGCAAAGAGCAAAACTCAGGTTATTGAACAGGATAAAAAGAAGTAATAGTCTATCTACATTCCTGAAGCTAATAAAGAGGAAGAATTTGAAATTATATCTGGCCCTATGAATTTAGCCTTGGGGCTCTGATTAGAGGATAGTCAAGGCACTAAAAGGATTAAAGTCACATATCAACAAACTCAAAAACATGCTGACCTTGGACCATCTTCATCTGGGAAGGCAGATGGTACATCCCACTTTCCAGGAGCTCCCATAGGCACCTAGAAAGCATCCCTGCTGTTTACATGCTTGTCTCCATCATTACACTACCCTTTTTTCTGTACTTAAGTATTTTTTTTAATTGAGAATAATAACAACAACAGTAATAATACCAATTTATTGAATGCTTGTCATTTCCAGGTCCTGGACCAAGCCTTCACAACTCCTTTAATATTCATAACCCTATAAAATAAGCACTTGTCCCATCCAGATTTTGTAGGTTAGAACAAGTGGCATTGAATAAATTTGGTGTCTTATCTGTATTACACAGTTGTAAGTAGCAGAGGCAGGATAAACCCAAGCCCTTGCTCTCAATATATTTACTCACAATATATTTAATTCTGGGTGTAATGAGGCAGTATTTAAAATATGAGTTACGGAGTTATTGTTTAGTGGATGGCAACACGCCCAGGACTACTGCTGCTGGAGCTGCTGATGCTGCAGCTTTCATCATCCTTATCTTCAAAGGAGAAACGTGAAGGAGACGGAAAGGGGTATAGGGAAACCACAAACTCCCTCATCTGTACCCTTGCGTCTGAGGTCAGCCTTTATGTACTTATGGCACCGCAGACAACAGCTATGCAGGGCATTCTGTCTGTCTCTAAAATGGACAGTATGATCTAGAGATTGGGGGCATCAGTTGAGTCACTGCATTGGGTGAAAACACCCAAGACCTGAAAGTCCTCAAAGAGTTTTGTTCATCCCCTGAGGATATTGGTCACTTTGCACTGTTTCTAGGACCTTGCCCCTCATGCTGGAAAGAGCAGGTTGAGACCTAGCCTCTTAACAACAACTGCTGGCAATTCCTGCTCCAGACCCAGGGCTATAATAGTGTTGACAAGCTCTTAACAAGTTCCTCCAGGGGTGGTAGAGCTCCACTCTCCCCACAAAGCCCAGAAGGTTTAAATGATATTTAGCACTCATATTATTTTATTAATTGTCTGCAATGTGCTCTTGTTTCTTATAGAGTTAAGAAAAAAATAATTTGGGGTGTGTGTGCGTGTGAACCTATCTAAAATTAACTCAGAAAGACCTGGTGAACGTGAAAGGAGTATTAAAATGGAAATACTCTTTTCTTGTACTCACAGTCTTACTAAATGAGTCTCAGCTAAGCTAGTGTCTACCCTAACAGACTTCTAAAATAGCTACCAATTTGAGTAGTAGATACTGTCACCACGAAAGATGCAAAGAATTTTTTATGTTATATTTTTACAATCAAGTGGTAAATATTTTAGGAAAGGTGATTTGGATCATGTAAAGGAATATAGACAGCTCACTGCATACATGTGCCTTTGTTCTCCTACGTCATATGCTTTGTCTTCAAATAAAACTCATAGTGGTTTTTTAACCTTCTACTCTGAGTGTCATCTCAATCTGCCTCACCCATTTTCCCTGTCTCCCACAATATGGATAGTGTCCAGGATTCCCCCAGGAAGTCTGCCCGGCTGAGCCTTAGCCAGCAAGTGAACTGCTCTGAGACTTGATATCTTCATCTGGAAATCCCTCACAGGGAGACTGTAGTTATTCAATAAGACAACATGTAAAAGGCTCTGGCACTGTGTCCTTTACTTAGTGGACAGTCTGAAATACACGTTCTCTTATTCTTATGCATTCAATATTTTTGGCTCTCTATAATCACACAGCATTCTGTAGTTCACAAGTAATTGTCCTTATATGATTAAATTTATTTTCATGACAATACTGAACGTTAAGTGATAATATTTCCATTTTAAAAATAAAGAAATTGCCACTAGGAGAGGGGAAGAGAGTACCCAGTGTCACTCATGGAAGAGCTAAAAGTCACCCTCAATCTGTTGATCCCGAGTTATGCAATATGGTTGGCCCCTGCTCAGTTATATGCATTTATATTCTTAATCCTAAAATTTGATCATCCTTCTAACTCATATTTTATTTAATAATGCATTATCCCCAGGTGTTCTCTTATTATTTAATGAGTATAGTTCATTTTCCCCTATTAAGCTAATGGAGGCCATTCCTAACTCTTGAGTTAGAATGTTAAATTAAATAAATTCAATGAGTTTTCATTTAAAAGGCATAAAACTTGTGGCCTATTTATGTTCAAAAGAGTTATTAAAAAGTGAAATTAGTAATATTCCCTGCTTTTATATGCCACAGGACAGTCCATTGAACAGTTCCTATAGATGCCACTCTTTCTAAACTGGGCAAAAGATGAATTGGTACAGGAAAGGAAGTATGTTCTGAGAGCAGGGAACTCTCTCTTTGCCCAATTCAAATCACACAGAACATGGGAAAAAGTAGAAATCTTTATTTTTTGTCATAGTCATTGTTGAGCCTTTACAGAATAGATTCTCCCTCTCTCCAGCTGGCAGACCCTAACCCCCTGCAGTGACCTTGGTTTGAACAAATATCTGGATGATCTTCCTCCGTATCTCTTTGGTCTTCACCGTATAGACTATGGGGTTTAGCACAGGGGGTACAAGGAGGTAGGCATTAGCCATGAGGGCATGAGTCAGTGGTGAAAGGTGCCTTCCAAAACGATGAATGACAGACACTCCAATGAGTGGCACATAGAAGATGAGCACAGCACAGGTGTGTGAAACACAGGTGTTGAGCGCCTTCAGCCGGCCCTCCCCTGAGGCAATTGCCATTACTGTTCTGAGTATGAAAATGTAGGAGAGGAGGATGGAGAGGGAGTCCAAACCTTTGGTGAAGATGACAGCAATGAGGCCATAGAGACTGTTGACACGGGTACTGGCACAGGCAAGGCGCATGACATCTTGGTGGAGGCAGAAGGAGTGAGAAAGGAGGGTGGAGCCGTAGAAGGGGAGCCGCTTGATGAGGAAAGGCACAGGGAAGACCACGCAGACTGCCCTTGTCAAGATGACGGCCCCTGTTCTGCAGACCACACCACTGGTTAGGATGGCGCTATACCTGAGGGGCTTCCAGATTGCCACAACCCGATCAAAGGCCATGGCTACCAGCACACCAGACTCAATGGCTGAGAAGGTATGGATGAAGTACATCTGAACGAGGCAGGCATCAAAAACAATGGACTTGTAGTTAAACCAAAATATGCCTAGCATAGAGGGCATAGTACACAAGGCAAGTCCCATGTCTGCCAATGCCAGCATACACAGAAAGTAGTACATGGGCACATGCAGGGACAAGTCAGACTTGATAGTAGAGATGATGACACCATTGCCAAAGAGGGCAATGACATATAGAGCACCCAGTGGGAATGCCATCCAGTGATGCTTTTGTTCGAGCCCTGGAATTCCAGCTAAGACAAGGTAAAGGTGTTGGAAGTGGGAGTGGTTATGATCTGCCATGACATCAATGTGACCTAGGCATGAGGAGGGGACTTGTGAGATCCTGATGGATGTCTTCCTAAAAATATAGTGACAAGGATTAGAATCTGACTTTCCTGGGAGTAGAGCCATTTTATCTTCACATAGGTGGGAGAGACTGTCAGAGAGGACTGAATCCCTGAAATTACTGCTCCAAGGAATATCTACTGGCCCAAAAGAAAAGACTCACCCAAGTCAAATAAGTCCCATATTCAATTTAAAGCACACACTGGAGTGCCAATGCATTGTTAGTAAAATGTATTGCTTTCCCTGTCCTCTTCTCTCTCTTTCTAATCAATTCCTTACAAGCTTTTGAGTCAGAGGCTGAGGACACAGTAACTAAGACAGAATTGATATTAAGTATAAATTGGTGGATTCCTCACAAAGGATGCTATGTCCACCCATCACACTGCTTTTGCCCAGAACTCTCATGAAGACAACAGATTGCATATATAGGGCAGGGCTAGAAATGCCCAGGCCTTCTTTTGACCATAACCCTCCTTCATTTCCTCTGAGCCTGGATGTGGCCTCAGAATCATTCTCAACCCAGGAGCCTCAGACTGCCACTTCTAATGACGGGAAATGAAAGGTACTTGTCGTGTCAAATCTAATGAAATCTTAGTAGAAGGGTAAGTAAGTTATATTTAGGAAAGTGACAACTACAATTCTTTGTTTTAGACTAACATATTTCGTCCAAAAGGAATTGAAGTCCCCAGGGCTCACCCCAATCAGGATCATCTGGAAATTGTATTACTAAGGCACAGTGAGCATTCACAGTGCCCTGTTACACTCAGAGAGTCAGTATAGAGGCCCTAGTAGAGATCTGGAAGACATGCTCATATGACCAGAATCAGTAACTACATTTATTCCAAAGGGCCCCCTGAGGGACTCAATCAACTTTCAACATGAATGCCAATTCGAGGTAGAGCATACTGTCTTTGAAAAGCTCTCAAACCTTAAGACACTCCTCAGCTGCCTTCATCAGCTGATTAGAATCAAGTTGACTAAGAGGCAAGGGAGTATTAGGAACATAGACTCCAGATCCACACGTCTTGTAATCGAATTCTAGCTTCCCTTGCTCCTCAGTCTAGCCCTATCTATGTAACACATGGGCAATAGTGCCTACTCCATAGGAGCAGTGTGAGGAATATAACCAAGAGGCCTTAGTAAGCAAACTGTGTGCTTTTTTATTATGAGTACTGGGAGCACATCCCCATGTTCTCAGTGCTGGTACTGGGTTTTTCATTTGCTTCTTTCTTGTTTTTTGGCCAGAGTTTGTTGCAGTTGGTGGAAGTGAAAACTGATAGATTCTCTTCTATCAGCAAAGAAGCACATTTGCTTTTATGTCCCTTATAATTTTTGAATTATTCACCCTCTGCTCTGCAAATATTGAGTGTCTCAGCCCCAGGCGATGTATACATCTCTGGCTGATGGATGCTTGTGTGGAATCAGAAACATATCATAACTGTTTCTGAAGTCTCCCAAAACATCCTCTTTCAAAGATTTCTGATTCAGATTTTCCCAGCCGTAGCCAGGGCATTTTTTCTATTTTTATAAAGTATTCATTTCTTTCCATTGCTCTTATGTAAGATAGTTGGCTGTTGGTTCAAAAGACTCTGGACTTTTAGGCAACATCCATTTTCTGCCCTCCCAGTAAACTTTTGTTTTAGTTTTTTGTTTGTTTTAGTGAGTTTTGAGAAAGAAAATGTTTATTAAGTTTTTCAAGTGATTGTAATGGAGTGGAAATGAGAGAAAATTTTAAGAGGTAAACGAAAGAGGGGGAAAGAAAATAAAGTGGGGAGAGAAGGAGAGAAAAGGAATAAAAAGAGAACAACATAAATTCAAAGAATAGCAGAAGTAAAAGCTGACCTATTTCACATTTTACTAATAAAGACATCAAAGCCTAGCTAAAGAAAATGACTTGCCCTGAGTCAAAAACCTAGTTAGTAGGAAAACAGATGAGAAGAGAGGAGAAAGGAAAATTATTACTAAGTGCACTGGGAGCATGAGGGTTCAATTAGAGGAGACAAAGTCAAAATTACATCTCCTGGCCAAGATGCTTATTCCCTAATACATGTCCTTAAATTTTGTTCTTCATCAGTATTGCCCAGAATCTAGAAAACAGGTGAAGTTCAAATCTATCCCCTGAAGATTAGCTCTTAGATCCCAAGTTCTTCTTTTGAAAGTTTCACCTAGTCCTGATCCTCTGCTGTCCAACTGCCACATTAATGGAAAAAAAACTGTGTAAAGTGTTTTATTTCTGCCCCATAGGCTTCCACAAGCTATATGACCTCATTATAGATCCCAAGTTGAAGGAGGTGAACAATAAAACAAAATTATAAAATTTCTCTATTATGTGAAGACATATGATAGGCAGGCAGGACCTAAGGAGACAGGAAGAAAAGCCTTCCAGACCTACAGAGTAATTGTGACCACCCTTCACCTGATGGTAGAGCCATAAATTCCCTTCTCAAGAGGAAAATCCCCAAACTCCAATCATTCTAGGGTTCTAGATGAAAAAAGTTTTTAAGTCCAATATCTTACTGATACAGAAACATTCATGCAGTATTCTATAGATGACATTTCTGCCTATTAGTTCCAGAGACTGGGAGTTCCCTAATTTCTAAGGTGATGCACTCAGCACAAAGGATCAGACACCTGTCCACCTCTTAGAAAAAGGTGACTTTCTAACCCTGAGTTTAAAGAAGTCTTTACATCTTTCCCTAAAAGCTAGCGCAAATGAGAAACTAGGCAAGAATGCAAGGAATGAAGTGCTTGGGTTGGAGAATAAAAGACAAAAGAGAGATAAGGGGACACAAAAAGAAGTGGTTGGGGGACCATTTGAAACTTTAGTAATGATAGCTTAAGATATTCTGTTGATAATGCAGTTGTATCCTCTGATTTTGCTCTAAAACTTACCTTGTTGCTCAGAGTATCCCTACCTGGAAGAGGGTTCTCTAGCAGCCTGAGGTTTTCTGGGCAAAACCATTAGTTACATGCGGACTTTAATTTCCCGGGCTGCCCCAAAACTCCTCCCCTACCATACCAAGGAGAGTTTCACAGATCAGTGAACAGGCTTATTCCCTGGAGCTTCCAAGATTGAGGAGGTCTCTCCAGGGCTGTAAAATCACCTCCTAGATTCTCATGTCTGGGAATTAAGATAGTATTGGGGAGGCTAGTAGGAAAATGTGTGTGTGTGTGTGTGTGTTTGAAGGTTGGGGGTTTCAAAGGCTGGTCAGTACCCAATCACACTCTGTTAGGGCCGTCTTAGCTATCTCACTCTTTCCATGCCCTGAAATGAATGACAGTTGCCTTTATTTTTTTCAAAACACAGCAAAAGTAAGAAAAATATTCCAAAGAAAGTTGACTCCATGGTTTTCCCATTCAAAAGAGATTCTAAAATTGAAATGATTCTCTAATGAATTAAGTTTTCCTGATATTTCACCTGTGTATTTTCAGTTTTCAGTATCAACTTAATAAGTCTAATCGTGCTCTGTGCAAAAGGAAGGCAAGAGGCTCTTGAGGAAGCCATTAATAAACAGAAAGGACAACGAATTTTCCACAATATCCAATTATCATCTGCAGATAATTCTACAGTCCCTACTTGCCCTCTGAATAATAATAATAGCATCATCAGTAGCAGTAACATTAATAATAGCAGTAGTAATATCTAGTATAATTTCTGAGCATTATCAGTCATACGTTTGCTTTATACATCACCATCATGCCTTCAACACTCCTGTGACATGGATATGGTATTATCATCCTAATCATTCCAAAGAGAAAAGAGGATCACACTGGGGACTGACCCAGATCGTTGACATAATTGTAGTAATTTAGCTATAGAAATTACTCAGGATAGAAATAACAGAGCAGGGGCTCCTCACTGCCCCAGGTATGTTCTGGACTTCCTGATGTTGACAGTTGATTTATAATATGATATCATTTTAGGTGTACAGCATAGTGACTGAATTTTTGCTGATTAAGCTCCATTAAAAGTCACTACAAGATAATGACTATAATTCTCTGTGCTATACAATAAATATATCTTTGTTGCTTACCTCTTAGATGCTTCTTGAAATACACTCACACTTACCCTTTTCTTCCCAGCCTTTCAGTAAATTGCCTTTTCCCAAGTTCAGTAGTAACCTCACTCCAGTCCCAGTGTCTTTGACTTCATTTCCTACCTGATCACTTGCTTTTCTCATTCTACCTTCTTTCTTGACAATTGAATTCATATATACACATATTATATAATATATATGCATATAAAAATTCAATATATAATATTACATATACATATATTCAACTCCATATATAAGCAGATTTCTTCCAGGCCTGTATCTCTGATACTGATCCTTATGATGAGTTCCAAAAAATTATATGTATCTGCCTGGTGGCCACTGCAGGGGCAGAAAACTTTTTCCTTCTTCCCGTCTAGGTTCTTTGGATGGTCTAATAATTAAATTAACATAGAACAAATTAACAAGAGAAAAACAAATTTAATTTGTATATATGAGAGCCCATAAAAAATATGAGACTCAAAGAAGTGACCACAGCAGGCAAGTTTTATAACTTTTACACAAGGAGACAATAAATTTGTGAAGAATTAACAAGACAAAGGGGTTTGGGCTTGGGTTAGTAAATTGGTGAAGAAGTAACAAGGATTGTTTATACAGCCTTTTCAGCCCTAAATTTCCTGTCTCTGGTGATAAGGATGCTTTTTACTCTCCTGGTGCAGGGAGGGTATCTTTTACATGGGAGATTTACTTCCTGCTTTTAGAGGGACAGAGGAGGGTCAGATGATCATTCTTGCACTGGCTATTTCTTAAGTAACTTTTATTCAAAATAATCATTATGCTGAAATGGGATGTTTGGAGGTGGCATATTCTGCTCCCTTTCACCGTCTTCGTCTCCACTGTGCTACCCATACTTAGCAAAATCAGTAAGTCCAGAACTTTAAAAAGAAACTTTATGTTTCTCTCCCATACTTTAACTGCCTATTTCTTTAACCTTTATGTCTCAGTCCCTAATTCAAACCATCTAGTCATGTAAATTAGTAAAATATAACTCATTCAATAAAGCATAAGTCCTGACAATTTCACCTCTTAAATATTTCTATTGTTGCTCCTATCTCTCCATGTGTTACAATGTTATACAACTCCAGACCCTCTATTTCTTCTATGTGGACTTTTTCAATAACATTTTAACTTTCTTATTCGCATAAAAATAAATTGCTTTGCTTATTCTTGTTTTTCTTTTTCTTGTTTATTCTTTCTCTTAGCTTTGAGTGAGAAATGAGGTTTCTCTTAAGTCTTGTCAATTTTTCTAGAAAATATTACTCTAATAATATTTGGCACTAACCAATTTTGAATTAGACAGATCTCTTATTACATTTAGGTAAATAATTTAATTGCCACATAAATTTGATTTTTTTATGAAAGCCTTATAAAAAATCATTTTCAGGAGCAGTCTAAGATGCATTTGTAATAATCTGTAAGCCTATATAATACATCTTGTCTATCCTTAAGCAGTTTTCATAATGTCAAGATAATTTTTAGCATTCATAAAAGTGTATATTTTTTCTAACACATAGTTTCTTATTGACTCATTCTTAATACATTTCTGAGGCATTTTGGAAATTGGATTATTAGATTTGTCAAACACAGATACTTCAACCCATAACCCAGTATTGTATGATCAAGGTGACCAAAAAGTATTTGTTATTAAAAAAAAAAAAAAAAAAAAAACACACAGGATGGACAGCTCGGTGCTCCACTAGGTGGCCTCGCTCTATTGCTCTGCAGTCTCCGGCTGCGCGTGCGCAGGCCGAGCGTCCGATGCAATGGGCCCTAGTGGTTGGCGCCACCAGCCGCGCTGGCCCACTGGTCTCGCGCTGAGGGAATGCCGGGCGCCGCAAACCTTGCCCGGAGCCTCGCGGCCCAGGGCCAGCCGTGCTCCTCCTGTCCGCAGGCCCGAGGCCAGCGGGCAGCGACGGCGGGGAATGGCAGGATAGAAGAACAGAAGAAAGGAGAGAAAATATAATAAGAAAATGGAAGAAAAGACAGAAGGATATAAGAAAAGAATGAGCCTCGAAAGGTACATTTTATTTAAAATTATTAAAAAGTTTACAGTTTTATGATACTTTTAAATTTTATGTCACTTTCTTTTGTACAACTCTATGAGTTTTGGCACCTAATCCAGATAGGAAAGAGTTCCGTCAACCCAGAACATTCCCTCAAGGGACCCCTTTGTAGTCGACGCCTTCACCCGTCAAAAGCCCTAAGGCGACCACTGACGCTGTCTAACCCTATAATTATGGTTCATTATACAGTATGTAATCTTTCAAACTGAATTCTTATATTTAACATAGTGTATTTTATATTTATCCATGTGATTACTGAACAGTATTCCTTCGTATGGACGTCCATTGTGTAGACATAGGTGATATTCTGTGTATGCATTCAGCAGTTGAAGGAACTTTAGTTATAAATAAAGCTGCTATAGGCACTCATGTATAGGTTTTTTATGTACATAAGTTTTCTTTCAGTTAAATACCTAACTAAATGGATTCCTCAGTCATATGTTAAGTATATGTTTAATTTAGCAAGAAAATAACAAATTGTTTTTCAGAGTGTTTGTGCTGTTTTGCGTTTCCATCACCAATGTATGAAAGTTTTAGTTGCCTTGCATTCTGACCTCAAATTATCTCCCTATCATTCCAATAGGTATATAGTGGCATCTCATCATGGTAGTTTTAATTTGTGCCTCCTTAATAACTAATATGTAATGTTGAGCCTCTTTTTTGCCATATATGTATGTGTGGATATATATATATATATATATATATATATATATATATATATATATATATATATCTGGCATATGTTTGCCATATCTCTCTCTCTTCTTTGGTGGAGTGTCTGTTCAAATTTTTTGCCATTATTTCTTTTTGGGTTACTGTTTTTTTTTTCCTTGTTGTTGAATTTATGAAGTTTTCATTTTAGTACGTATTCTGGATAAAAAGCTTTTGTTGTTTATGTGATTTGTGAATGTTTTCTCTTAGCCTATGTCTTGCTTTTTCATTCTGTTAACAGTGTCTTTAGGTATCTGTGTAAAATTTTTGATGAAATATATTTTATTTTTCTTTTGTATGTTGTGCTTTTGGTGTCTAATATAAGAACAGTTTATTTGTGCAACAAAAAGTCTTAAATGTATCCTCATATGTTCTCTTCTAAAAGTTTTATATTATTATGATTTACTTTTAGGCTTTTTTTTTGGTCAAAAATCAATTGAACATATTTCTGTAGGCTTATTTCTAGATTCTGAATACTGTTTCATTGATTTATGTATCTATCCTTTTGCCAAAACCATATCCTTTTGAATACTGTAGCTTTATAGAAAGTCTAGAAGTCAGGTACTGTGGGTCTTCGAACTTTGCTCTTCTTTTTCAAAATTGTTTTGTCTATATTAGTTCCTTTGACTTTCCATATACAGTTTAGAATTGGCTTTTCTGTATCTACAAAAAGCAGTGCTGAGATTTTGATCGAAATTGTATTAGATCTTTAGAACAATTTGGGTAGAATTGACATCTTAATAATGAGTCTTATAATTCAGTCTCTTCATTTTTTTTTTAGTCGTCTTTGATTTACTTTAGCAATGCTATATAGTTTTCACCATAATACTTCTGCACAAATTTTGTTAGATATATACCCATGTATGTCATTTTGATGCTATTGTAAATGGTACTGTAAAAATTCACTTCCAATTATCTATTGCAAGGATGTAGAAATATCACTGATTTTTATATAGTGGCATATATCCTGTGATCTTGCCAAATTTATCTTTTAAGTTCTAGAAATATTTTCAGAATTATTGGGATTTTTTTATATGGACTGGCGTGGTATCTGTGAATAGACAGTTTGATTTCTTTCATTTCAGTCTGTATCTGTCTGCCTCCTTTGTTTCTCTCTCATTGCACTGACTAGGAATTCAAGTACAATGTTGTGTGAGTGTTGGGAGACATACTCTTCTGTCCTAATTTCAGGGAGAAAGCATTAAGCCTTTCATCATTAAGAGGTTAGCTAGAAGGCTTTCTGTAGATGTCTTTTATGGAATTATGGAAGTTCCCCTTATATTCCTAGTTTGTTGGGAGTTTTTGCCATGAATGTATGTTGGATTCAGCATGCCATCACTGGATTTGAAGATGGAGGAGACTACATACAAGAGTCAGAGCAGCCTTTAGGATACGAGAGTGACACCCAGCCAACAGCCAACAATAAGCTAGGAAGCCTGCAGACTGAGTCTGGTTTGCCTCTTCTATCATGCAGCTCTTTTGGGCTTGAGGCAAGCTGTTTTATGGTGAGAATATTGGATTCCATTGCCACATATATTTGGGGGAATACTAGCTAATAGGGAGCTAGTACAAATTGATATTAATACTGCATTGATTACTACTAGCACACTTGCTCACTCTTGTATTGATGTGTATCAAATGTAAGAATGTGTCATAAAACTTGGAGTGAATCATTGCTCTAAGTGCTACATTTCTGTGACAACAATGGCAGTGGGCAAAAATGGTATTTACTGACTTTCTGGTTTTTGTTTTTAAACAATTTTATGCTCAAACCTTTTGAGTTGCTTCACAAATCAGAAATTTCCCGCTTGGGTTCAGCCCAGGAAGTTTGGAATGAACGTTTTTTTCAAAAGAAGAGAGAATGGGACTGAGATTACTTAGACAACATGGTCTGTCATGGTCATATCTATTTTGACTGCACCAGCTTTTTCCTTCTGGGGCTTTCTTCTTTTCTCATTGCCTTTTCTGGGGAATTCTGTACCTGGATAGAACAAAGACTCTGAGTGAGTTCCCAGAAAAGTTAGCTGTAACTTTTCTTTTTTTCCCTTTTCTGTTTGAGCTTGGCTTTTTTTCCTTTCTTTGGGGGCCTTTCACTCCTAGCATGCAAGATACAAGTTTTATTTGTTACCTAACTGTGAATGCTTCTTTAAAGTAATTTTCAGCTGTTTGGTTTGCTTGTAAGCATTTAAATGTTAAGTGTGTCAGGCACTGTAACTTCTGTTGGAATTTACACCTTCCCTTTCTGACCGACACCAACATGCAACTACAGCATCACTTGCTCTGTCACCATGTACCTCCCAGAGAGCAAGAAATGTTGAAAGGAAGGGTGAAGTAAATGTTCTAGAACAGAAAAACAGATGTGTACTCTGTATCGTTTCTTCTGCATTATCATCTGGAAATAATGACCCCACTAAATTCCGTAATTGTGTTGTACTTTGCTATTAGTAAAGGAGATATTTTGTAGTCAAAAGGAACATACATTCTCCAAGAGTAAATATTAAGCCACTTGATCTTCTATGAATACTTCTTTGTTACTAAATTCGAATTCTTTGTTTTTCTGACTTACAGTTACCTCTCTTAAAATGTTTGAATGATAAATTTTAGATAGTTCTTGCTATCATGATTTATCAGCTGCATCGCATAATCAGGTCTCTATTGTACAGTAGAAAGTGAAAACAAAGCATATTAAACCTTTAGATTATCTAGTAATTAATGTCTCTAGTCTCTGTCCCATTGCACTGAGCAATTAAAAATAATAATCCTATGTGTAAATAGACTATACTATGTTTTTCTCCCCCCTTAATACTAACTCCACTGGGTAGGCACCAGTGGAATAAGAACAGAGCTTTGTGTTTTTGACAACTATATTGCATGTTCATTTTGTTTGTTTGTGTAGTTTGTTTTAATTTAACAGATATGGGCAATATTTTTTGAAGTTCTTTATGTCATTTGTGTGAAAAAATAACATTGAGTTGGGCTTCATTTTCAAAAGCTGTTTATATAACCATGTGTAATGATACCCTTTATCCATCAAATTGTTAAGACTTTTTAAAGATACATATATAGAGAAAGAAATCTAATCAAGTGTAACTACTAGTCTCCATAATGATGAAAACTTTGTCTTATTTTTGAGTATCTTTATGGAATATGTCATGAACATTTTCTTGAATTAGTGGCTAAAGTTCGAATATTCATTTCAACATTATCTGGTAGCATCAATTATCAGATGAGATAGTCTGTAAATTTTCATTTTGTAGGACAAAAGATGCATTTTAATGTATTGTTAATAAATGAACATCACTAAAAAGTAGTTGCTATTGGAGTGTCAGAAATATGAGTGATACTCTTAATATTGTAAGATTTTACTTTATAAGGTATCAAAAGTAGTCAAAATTCTATTTTCTGTTTCTTTGGGGAGAGGAAACAGGAGAACTGTTGTTTAATGAGTGTAGAGTTTCAGATTTGTTAAGACAAGAAAGTTTTGGAGATCTGTTTCAAAACAATGTGAATATAATTAACATCACTGAACCATACATTTAAAAATGGTTAAGATGATAAATTCGGTTCTATGTTTTTTTAATCACAATAAAAGAGAGATTTAGAAAAGAAATAAAACAAGTATTAAAATAACTACAAGAAAAGTTAAGTGTGTTATGGGCTGCACAAGGAGGTCAGACCAAGACAAGGCTTTTAAAATTAAGAGGATCACTGCCAGCTGAAATGGGCAGGGAAGACTGAGGAAATTTAATGTAGGAAGTGAAATTTAAATTAGGTCTTAGAGAATCAGTAGGATTTTAGATTGAGGAGTTATTAGGGAGAGTAGTTCAGGCAAAGGGAAGAGCACATATGAAAGCAGGTAGTTGAGAAGGTTAAAAGCATTTTCAGGAGACAATGCAGTAGCCCCACATGGCTGGTTAATAGGATGAGGGGAGAATAGAGGTTAAGAGTGGAAAATATTGGAAATAGAATGTTAGGGGCTTTGAATGCTGTTAAGAATGTGGAATGTTTTCAAGAGGCAGAGAATAAACAACAGAAAAATTCTGCAGGAGAAAATGACATTATCAGATAAATTCTCTAGAAGAGGAGGGGGCAATAGGGAACGGGAGACAAGGGATGACTCAGCATTAGTGAGAGTTGGGACAATAGGATAGAAAGAACAAGCATCATAGAGACTCAGCAGAGCTTGGCAGAGATTCAGTGATTGGGCAGGACATGGAAAGATAATTTTGTAATTTCTTTCCTGACCAACTAGAAGAACCTTATCCATTTTAAGTGTACGCTTCTACAGACAAATGAATATAGTTGTCTCAAGAGGTGTAATAATCATGTTTTCTCTACTCCCCGATGCTCTGAAAGGGTACCCTTAAGTGGTTTTCCCTCTTCCATTTTTGTCTATCGAAGTCCATTCTCCCTCTGTGTTTCAAGTGGAAGTTGATTTTTAAATCACAAATCACATCTTTATACTTCTCTGCTTTTAAAACACCCAAGGGTCGTTCCTTAGAGTTCAAACAAAAACTCTTAACCGTGTGTGATCTGACACTGTATGGCTTAGCCCTGTAAGAATTTCTGATCCCTTCTTGTGTTAATGCCTCCTCCTTCCTTCTACCTGAGTAGACTGGCCATCTTCTTGTTCCTCAGTGATGCCAAACTTAGCCTCACTGCCTGAGTGCTTGCTGGAACACGTTTCCTCCATATCTCCACATGGCTAGTTTTTCTCAGTATTTAGGCCTCAGCTTAAATATCATGTTCAGAAACATCACCCTTTCTACAGTATTCAGCCACTCTCCATTTATTATCCTATGATCCTTTTCTCTTGGCTTCATAGACCTTAGATAGAGCCATCTGTAACTGTTGTAATTGTTTACTCAGCTATTGTCTATCACTCTCCCTACTGGAAGCTCAATAAAAGAAGCAACCTTACCTCCCTTGTTTACTGCTGTAGCCCAGAATAATACCTGGCATATATCAGGTGCTCAAAAATCATCTGTTGAGAGAAAGCCATTTTGGACAACAAAGAGGGAAGATTGGAGAACTGAGATTGATGTGCATGTGACGTTCTGGACACTTCACTAACTATACGTACAAACTGTTTTTACTGATGAGGAGATTGAAGCTGAGATGTGAAGGGGCTTGTCCACAGTCTTATAGATAGAAAGTAGCAAAGGGGATGTTTACCTGGATTGGTCTAAATATGAAAGCCACAGCACCATACTGTGGGTTCCTGAAATATAGTATCAAATGGTACACGTGTCAATCTGAGAAAAGGAGGAGTCCATGGATGGTTTAATTCTCTCCCTTCCTCCCCACCTACAAAGGTAGATTCATTAATCACATTAATAAATATCTATCCTGAACATTAAGACCAGACTTTAGAGATATAGGGCTCTTTCTGTGGTTTGGAGATTAGAGGAGTTACAGCCCTGGATCCCAGGGTGAAGGAAGGATACTAAATGGAATACATTGAATTGAACAGGGAGCCTAAGACAGGACTGGCTATTGGGATTGTGGGTGTTCTGAGGAGCTGAAACCAACCTTGTCAATGTCCTCAGTTCCATTCCTCATGGGGTTAACTTCAGTTGGAGAGTTTGAGGGCTGCCTCCAGATCTAATGGATCACACCTGCTAGAATTGTCTAGAAAGGAGTGAGAGGAAGGATGCAGTAATCTGAGTCCAGGAGAAGTCTAGCTGTACCCTGGAGATAGAGAGATTAAAGCAGCATCTCCTAAAAGGGAGTAAAAGTGACAGCGATAAGCCAGGATCCCACAAACCTACCCACAAGCTGGAATCTGGTTACCCAGGTCTGCTGCAGGGATTCCAGGAACAAAAGCATCCCTGAAAGGTCTCAGATTAGGGAGGAGCAATGGGTGGCATGACACACAGTGAGTGCCCAGGCTATTTACAGAAATTAGGGCTGATTATGTCCAGGGAGTGACGGAAAAGCCACAAGCTGGTGTGGGGACCTCAGGTGTCGTGTGATACTTGATCCATCAGAAAATAGGGCATCTATAAAGAACAAGAGATGGCAGGGAGAATGAGGAAGTGCAAAGTACAGGGAAGAGAAGGAGAAAGAGTGAGCCCAAATGGCCATGGAGTGAGGGGGTCCAGTCAAATTAGCTATTATATTCCAGAGAGATCTGACTTTATGTGTAGCAAAGTGTGTGTGGCCAGGGATGGGCATCAAATTGTAACAAGGATAAAACGTAGTTCTGTAGCCATCTTTGAATTGATTGATTGTTTGAATTGATTCAGTCCTTAGGCTGAAGATGCAAAATACAGTGACTAAGCGAGCTCTACAGAGATGGAACCTGTGACCTTAGAGCCATTAGCACCATGTGATACCTACTGAGCTAATGGCAATTAGTCAAAACAAAGATGTGCAACAAAACCAGATGGTGTCCCTATGGACTGAGCCTGGGGCACTCTCTGGGGCTCATTATCTGCTCTCTCAAAAAAAAAAAAAGGCTCAGGAGATGTTGTGGTAATTGTGAAAAAACAGACAGGCCAGGGCAAGACAGGACATCGGGACTGACTGGATCTGTGAGCGCAGGATTAGTGTGGGGCAGAAGAGGGCCTGCTTCACAGGCTATGAGAGGAGGACTTGATGCTAGGGATGGAGGGATTCTTCCATTCCTGCTGCAGTTCAGAGGTCATCATCGTGCTTCCTCTGGGCAGAACCACGGACCCCTAACTGACCACAGCATTCTCACTGGGGGTCCCCATGGGGCTCTGGCAACAAGAGGCTGGATACCTGTGCTCACCTTTCTTGTATCCCACACCTCACCCACTCCCCAGGATACAGTACAACAAGGGTAGCATAAAGAATACACCTGAGGCAGCCACTAGAACACCAAAGTGTGTGAGGTTGCTGGGAGAACCATGTGTGGTGAGTGAGCTTCACAAAGGGAGAAGCAGGTGTGGGGAAGGACAGTAAGATTCAGCGTAAGGGTGGAAAAGTTAACGGGGAGAGGTAAAGTGGGGAGATGAACCAAGAAAGAAAGAGGTGGGAGAAACAGTTGTGAAAGTTACTGTTTCTGAGCCTGGGAGGGCAGAAAGGAGGGGGCAAAGAATTTGACCATTCTTAGAAAGTTATGTCAATTTTGGAAGAGTGGGACAGTTGATTGGGGTTGGGGAATCAGGATGGAGCAGGTAGAAAGATTAGAAAAACACAGTGTCCTTTGCAGAAGGCAGGGAGCTATGAGGCTCAGAATCTGGGCAATTTTTGTATAAGCAGACTCTTTAAAACAGCTCATGGAATTCAACAAATGTATTTCATGCATAATAGAAAGATGCCATTATTATAGGAATGGAAAATATAAAAGATAGTGTGTGTTCAGATAGTTCACAGAGTAGTAGGAAGGTGTGGGAAGAATTCTAGTAGTACACTGGTTTATGCTAGAGGGATGCCCAGAGGTAAGAGAATAAGAAGTGATTTGTCTGGAGGGGAAATATATTAGCAGGCCTATGGGAACTGGTAGCACCTGAGTTCTAGTAGGAATAAATTGCTTCCTGAGATGGAAAATGGAGAGGAGGTGGAGATAACTGTTGGTTCAAAGGCAAGGATTATGAACCAGTATGCAGTACTTGGGACTGGATTAAAATCTTGGAGTCTAGACATAAAGGACTCCAACATTTACTAGGAAGTCACTTGGAACAGACTTTGCAGACCAAATATGATTACTGAGCAATGTCTTAAAATTAATACAGTATAGTTTTAAGCTATTGGTGGCCCAGATCTCTGGATGGTAGAACTTGGGGAACCTCAAAAAATTCAATAGTAATATCTTCTATCCCTTATACATGGGCTGGTTTTCTTCCTGTCTTGCACTACTGGTAATCTGCTCGTGTCCTTTCCCCCAGATTCTTCAGGGCAAAAGTGAACCCCATCGGTGTCCTCATCAAAGACACAGTATGAGGAAAAATCTGAAAATAGGGAGCAGCAGAACTGATCACTGCCTTATATTACAATAACCTACAAAGATCTGAGACTAAGAACAGGGAGGTGATTACCTAGACTTAGGCTCTGTAATTTACCAAATCATTTCTATTCCCTGAATTGTTTTATTCCTCAACCCCACATATTATGCTTTTTTTTAATGCTCCCTATATGCCCAGATCTCTTGCATATTCACATTTCATAATGTATCTGATGTAATCTCTTACTTTGTTAGGTAGTTACCCATGGGACATACTACCTGTCTCCAGCAGATTTGCGGGGTGCTCAGCACTGAAGATTCCTCTTTCAGGACAGTCAAGGTTAATATGGAGACAAATGGGGTCTCTCGGGAAATGGAAAGGCAATCACCACCTTGGAGAGAAGTTCAGTCTCTTAGCCATTTCTTCCTACTGTTGTTTATTCCCTGTTACCCAACTTTTAGGAATTCCTCTCACATTGGCCACTTACTGAAGCCTTTCTAATTCTGTAGCGCTCAATCCCAGGGCCTGGGAGGAGAGACGGTCAGCAGGGGTTCAGGGAAGAGGAAAACAGTATCTGTGGCAGAATGCATGTGAGGTATGATGATACAGAGAAAGAAATTCCACTTACAAAATGTATTTTTGATGGTCTGAAAATCAGTGACATATCTGAGGAATTACAGGAGTTCTGGAAAGCTACGATGCATGATTCAAAACAGATTAAACAGTAAAGGTTGTCTGGAGCCAGATGGTGAAGGGGTTTATATGGCAAATAAAGGTGTGGACTTTATTTTAAAGCAGTGGAAAACCAGCTGGGTTTAAGGAAAGACACCACAGCCACATTATCAGATTGCAAATTAGAAATAACACCGTGGGATCTCTGCAGAGGAGGGATAAAAATGCAGAAGAGTTGATAGCCCGGAAACTAGTGGAGATAAAGTCCTCAGCAAAGGCCACAGCCATGTCGATGAGTGAAAGGATTGGATTCGGGAAAAATATTTGAGATGAGACAATGGAGTTTACTGAGTAATTGACAGTTACTCATTTGATAGGAGAATATGTTTTTCCAAGAAAAAATAAAGAATTTGGGGTAAGGCTAAAGTCATCTTTGAATTCTATCCTCAATTCAGCATTATTCCCTTTTCCCTAGCCATTACTTCTTTAGTCAAATCAATTTAATGCAAATCCTTCTAGCACCTCTAGGCACTTAAGTACAAATGTAGCTATTTGGGAGATAGAATACTTTAGGAGACTTTTAAAACATGTATGATACCATAATGCATAAATCACTATTATGCATTTTTTAACTTAGCAATGTATCTTCATTCTTAACTATTAAGATTATTGTGCATCATGGCCATTTCCCTGATTAGTTATCAGAACTAATATGAAGAATTATAAAGAACTAATTGTTTCCCCTTGACAACAAAAATCTTTTTTTATGCCTCTTTAAACATGAGAGCCTTTCTCTCTGATCAATATTTAAAAAACTAGAATTGCCAAACCAAGCAGATTTCTTGTTTAATGGGTTCTGCCAAATTGTTCCCAAAAGGGCTAGCTTGTTTTATAATCTAGACAACCTTGATTAAGAACAATCTTTTAATATCTTTTACAGAATATAATTTTATCAAATTTTATTTATCCCACATGATGGGTTAAGAAGTGTCTTGTTATTTTTAAATGTGTATTCCTTTAGTAACCACTGAGATTGATTTTATACATTTGTTTAGCATTTGTATATATTATTATATGAAAAAAATCAGATTTTGCCAGATTTGACATGATATTGCCCATCTTTTGTTCGTAGTTTTTTTCTTAATAAATTTCAAATTATTAATGTTTTTCAGTAATGTAAGCCGCAAATATTGTCCGATTCTGGGACACACTCTTCCGTTGTTTCCCATATCTTTCAACCTCATATAAGGTACCATGGTTACATTAGATTTTTTCTTTTTGCTGTGAAATTATTTTATTATTGTAAAACACTTAACATGAGATCTAACCTCTTAAAATTTTTTTAAGTTGGTAAATCTAGGAACAGTGTTGTACAGAAGATTTTTAGAACTTTTTCATCTTGCATGACTGAAAATTGATTCTCGTTAAACAGAAATTTCCTGTTTCCCCCACCCCCAGAATCTGGGACCACCATTCTCCTCTGTGTTTCTCTGAGTTTGACTACTAATATACTTTATATAAGTGGAATCATGCAGCATTTGTCCTCCTGTGACAGGCTTAAGCAACAACATCCTGGAGGACAGTATGCTAAAATAATAAAAAATTTGATTAAAAAATAATAAAATAGTATTATTGTATATGCATTTATAATTATTGTATCTTAGAGATATTGACCTTATTTCATAATGAAATGTCTTTCTTCATTTAATAATATTTTCTGTCTTGAGTCTTTTTATCTGATATTGGTATAGCCACTTCAGCTCTTTTTTGGTTATTGTTGGCATGATACATGTTTTTCCATTCTTTTATTTTCCTCTTATTTACATATATCTTGGAATCCATATGTGTTTCCTGTGTGCAGAATATAGTTACTCTTTCTTTTTCTACTCTGTACAACAGTGTCTGCTTTTTGTGAGGATTTTTTAGCCCATGTACTTTGTAATTATTGAAATTATGGTTCCAGTGGTTGGAAATGGTTGGAATTTCATGTGCCATTTTTCCGGAACTCCTTATTAAATTTCCAGTTACTCTGATGATCCACAGCTTGCCCCAAAGAAGACCACTGGCTCTGGGTGGTAGAACATCTGGTCCTCCCTTTTTGCTCACCACCAAGATCACCACACTAATTGGCAAGCTCCAAGTCAGGGAAGCTAGCTCAGGCAGCTAGACCAAAGCTGTCGGCTTTCCCTGTCTGGTGACTGCTGACAACTGAAGGCAGTGGGGATGATGAGAGCAACCCCAGGCCAGAAAGCCAAGAACATGGTGGTTATTTCCCAATATTCAGTAGTCTTCATGAATAGGCTTATATCTCTGATGGATTTCAGAGTGCTGAAATTATATTAGTGACAGTTTTCCCAGTTTTATAGTTGCTTTTTTGGAGAGAGGATGTTTCAACCTCCGTACTTCATCATACCAGAAATGAATATTTGTTTCTATTTATACATCTTTTAATATTTTCCTTTTATAGTTTAAAAGTTATTACATTTTATTTTAAAATAATTCACTTCATGTTTTAGGATATGTGCATTTAGAATTTTCCAGTGAATGTTTAGAGTTAATTTATATCCATAGCATCCCCTAAGAATATAATTTAGCATGTTTTTATTTTGCTCTTTCCCACATCACAATTTCATGATCCTTTTGTCTGGAATTTCAGTTTTAACTTTTTGGATATTTAACTAAAGGAGGGAGATCTGACTATAGTGTGTGTCCAGTCCTTCTTGTTGAAATTATAAATAATATTTGGATATTAAATGTGAAAAGAGTCGAATTATGAGGCTCTTATTCTGGAAAATTGTTGGGTGGTAATACCACCAACTGATTTAGGGAACCAAAATATGTTTCTTATTATGCATATATATTTTTTGGTTGCTGTTGTAATTTTCCCACCACTGCCTCCTAACTGAGAAAACTGGAATTGGTTTAAAGATGCATCGGTTAAGATCTGTTCTGTATTACTGAATTTAAAATGCTTCGGACATCCAAGTAGAAATTTGGATGAGATAAATATAGAATGATCAGGGGATATATTTGTGATTCATCAATTTATAAAGTTTAGTTGAAGTCAGGAAGAATACCACTGAGGAAAAAGAAAAGGAAAAAGTGTATATTCATAGCAGCCAGCAGTCATTGAGAAAATGATCAGTTTAGGAAAGGTGAATGCCTTTGATTTAGTAATAAAGGAGTAATTGGTGACCTTAATGAGAGCAATTAACATTGAAATGTGAATGTGTTAAATCAGCTCAAAAGTCAGATTGCCTGGGACTGGGAGGATTAGAAAAATGTGTCTATAGGAGTATAGACCCCCTCCCCCGTGTTTGCCATTAAGGGAGGAGGTAAGTTAGGGAAAAGATAACGGGAAAAATGGGGTTGAGGACAATGGGAAAATAATTCAAGAGTTTTGAAGACAGCTATAGAAAAAGCTCCAAGGCAAGGGATGACAGCAGTCTAGTTATTAGAATGTCTCTGTGTGAAAGGAGGGAATGTGTGTGTGTATGTTATGCCTGGGGCAGGAGAGGAAGGAGGCAGGCTGTTTTAGAAAGCATTATGCAAATATGTCATGAGATTAAGTATGTCTTTTTAATCAGTTTTCAGGTTGCACAGTTCAAAGTGGGACCCTGAACCATGTCTACATTCCTCACCCAGTCAGCTCCCAATACCAGCACTTCAATGGCCCCCACCTTCCTGTTGGTGGGCATGCCGGGCCTGTCAGCTGTACCCTCCTGGTGGGCGATAGCCCTCCTCACTGTCTACCTTCTCTCTGCCCTGGGCAATGGTGCTATCCTCTGGATCATTGCCCTGGAGCCCGCGCTGCACTGCCCAATGTACTTTTTCCTCTTCCTGCTCAGTGTGTCTGATGTTGGCTTGACCACAGTCCTGATGCCCACCCTGCTGGGTCTTGCTCTTGCAGATGCTCATGCTGTCCCTGCCTCAGCTTGCCTCCTACAGATGTTCTTCATCCATGTCTTTTCTGTCATGGAGTCTTCTGTGTTACTCACCATGGCCTTAGATCGGGCACTGGCCATCTGCCGCCCTCTCCACTACCCAACACTCCTCACCAGTGGCATTGTTAGCAAGATCTGCCTGGTCATTGCTTTCCGATGTCTGGGTCTCCATCTGCCCCTGCCATTCCTCCTGGCCCACATGCCCTACTGCCGTCCACAGGTCCTGACCCATTCCTACTGCTTGCACCCAGATGTGGTCCGTCTGGCCTGCCCTGGAGCATGGGGTGCAGTCTACAGCTTCTTTGTGGTCCTGTCAGCCATGGGGTTGGACCCCATGCTTATTTTTCTCTCCTATGGCCTAATTGGCAGAGTGTTACAAGGTTTGGGATCCAGTGGGTATCGCTGGAAGGCTGGCCAAACCTGTGCTGCCCACCTCTGTGCAGTACTTCTCTTCTACATGCCCGTGATCCTCCTGGCACTCATCGACCATCTTCGGGTGCCAGTCCCTCAGCCTGCCCACACTCTTCTCTCCTATGTCCACTTCCTGCTTCCTCCATTGATAAACCCTGTTCTCTATAGTGTCAAGATGAGGGAGATTAGACAGAGGATACTCAAGAGGCTGCAGCCCAGGAAGGTGGGTTGTGTTCAGTGAGGAGGGTGTTCCTCCACGCTTGGTGGCTCAGGGCTACCGGATTCAAAGGTTTCTGTGACTGAGAACTCATTTCATCATGCATGAATTTCATCAGGTGCACCAGAATGCATATACGCCAATATATCTGCCTGCCCCTAGAAGCATGCATGTGCTCATTGATGAAAACTTAATAAGCCCCAGAGAATGTACCCACTTTTATACCACAGGTGCCGGGCATCAAAAGGGCCAGAATCTAGGTCTTGTCACTATCCTTCAAGTGTGTTTTTGAGTGTACCTTTTTCTGCATATCCACCAAAATTCACCAATACCCCTATTCTTAAATTTTCATAGTGAGAATAATCTCATTTTACTTTGTGTCAAATTTCGCTAATAGTATCAATGAGTGTCTTTCACATATCTACTGGTTATTTTATTTCCTCCTCTATGAGTAGCCTCTTCAAAAATCCTTCACCCATTTTTCTATTGGATTTTTTATGGTTTAAAAACAAATGTGCAAGATATCCTAGTTTTAATCTTTGCCAATAGAGTATTTGCCTTTGTCTTTATTTAAGCAACCAAATTTCAAGTAAATATAGTTTTATGTAATCAAATCTACATTTATATTTCTTTATAATTTTTGTGTTTCATATGTCTCTTTTAAGACAAGTATTTTTGACCCATATGTTCTACATATATTCTTTTATGATTTTTTTCTAGAATCATTATAATAGTTTTTACCTCTAAGTCTTTCTGTGTCAGGAGTCCAAAGTTCTATTAACCAAGACAATTATGTACTAGTGGCAGCATCTTCTATTAAATATATTTTCTTTTTCTCATTGAAATAAAATACCATGCATGTCATCTTTTAGATGTGTCTGTGCATATAGACTTGGCTTTAGAGATCTTTTTATGGAGCATGATATATGTGTGTATACACACACATGAGATATATACATACATACACATCACTGATCTGTTAAAATAGCCTCATAGCGTGATTTAGTTAATAGATTTAGTTAATATGTGGTATAAAGAGATACCTTCTCACAAAACAAACAAGAGCTTTGGAATTCTAACAAGAATTACATTATTTTTATATATTAAATATAAGGGAATCAGCATTTATGAAAGTTTTCACATTGAAGAATTTAATAGGTGTTTCAGTTATTAACACCTATTTTATACTTTTCAGTAAAATTATTCACATAGTTAAATTTATCTGTGTAGTTTTTAAATGTATGATTGTGTTGCTACTGTAAATAAGACATTCCCTTCTTCTCTCTACATATATATATTGCTAGATTGAGAAAAACATCTTTTATCTTGCATTAATATATACTTTACCAAATTGTCCTAAACATAATAGTAGTATTTTCTTAATTTTTGGATTTTATTTGCAGTTAGCATTCATAAGTAAAAACAGGTGATTGGTAACTTTCCCCTAATACTCATATAAATTATTTCTTATTTTATTCATTTCATTGGAATCTCCAACCTATTATGAAAGTTTGAGTGAGCATTGAAATGTTGTTTCTCATTTTAATATAAATGGCATTAGTGTTTCACCTATTTGAAGAATGGTTGGTGCTAGATTTTTGGGTAAACTTTATAACTTTAAATAGTTCATTAGTATTCCAATTTTATTAATTTTTAGTAAGCATACTTAATGAATCCTATTAAATTCTTTGTCAGCATGCACTAACACAATCATAATGTCTAACGTGTTGAACAACTGAAATATCCTTGTTTTCTTTTTTTAACATTTTTATTGATTTATAATCATTTTACAATGTTGTATCAAATTCTAGTGTAGAGCACAATTTTTCAGTTATATATGAACATACATATATTCATTGTCATATTTTTTTCTCCATGAGCTACCATAAGATCTTATGTATATTTCCCTGTGCTATACAGTATAATCTTTTTATCTATTTTACAATTTTGAAATCCCAGTCTATCCCTTCCCACCCTCCGCCCCCTTGGCAACCACAAGTTTGTATTCTATGTCTATGAGTCTATTTCTGTTTTGTATTTATGCTTTGTTTGTTTTTTGGGTTTTTTTTTTTAGATTCCACATATGAGCAATCTCATATGGTATTTTTCTTTCTCTTTCTGGCTTACTTCACTTAGAATGACATTCCCCAGGAGAATCCATGTTGCTGCAAATGGCGTTATGTTGTTGATTCTTATGGCTGAGTAGTAGTCCATTGTATAAATATACCACCTCTTCTTTATCCAGTCATCCGTTGATGGACATTTAGGCTGTCTCCATGTCTTGGCTATTGTAAATAGTGCTGTTATGAAAATTGGGGTGCAGGTGTCATCCTGAAGTAGTGTTCCTTCTGGATATATGCCCAGGAGCGGGATTCCTGGGTCATACAGTAAGTCTATTCCTAGTCTTTTTAGGAATCTCCACACTGTTTTCCATAGTGGCTGCACCAAACTGCATTCCCACCAGCAGTGTAGGAGGGTTCCCCTTTCTCCACAGCCTCTCCAGCATTTGTCATTTGTGGATTTTTGAATGATGGTCATTCTGACTGGTGTGAGGTGATACCTCATTGTAGTTCTGATTTGCATTTCTCTGATAATTAGTGATATTGACCATTTTTTTATGTGCCTATTGATCATTTGTATGTCTTCCTTGGAGAATTGCTTGTTTAGGTCTTCTGCCCATTTTTGGATTAGGTTGTTTGGTTGTTTCTTATTAAGTCATAGGAGCTGTTTATATGTTCTGGAGATCAAACCTTTGTCGGTTTCATTTGCAAAAATTTTCTCCCACTCTGTAGGTTGTCTTTTTGTTTTACTTATGGTTTCCTTTGCTGTGCAGAAGCTTGTAAGTTTCATTAGGTCCCATTTGTTTATTCTTGCTTTTATTTCTGCTGCTTGAGTAGACTGTTCTAGGAGAACATTTTTGAGATGTATGTCAGATAATGTCTTGCCTATATTTTCTTCTAGGGGGTTTATTGTATTTATCTTATGTTTAAGTCTTTGATCCATTTTAAGTTTATTTTTGTGTATGGTGTAAGGCAGTGTTCTAGCTTCATTGCTTTACATGCTGCTGCCCAGTTTTCCCAACACCATTTGCTGAAGAGACTGTCTTTATTCCATTGTATATTCTTGCCTCCTTTGTCGAAGATTAGTTGACCAATCCTTGTTTTCTTATAATTATAGAAGAACACATTTCCAAAACTCTGGAGCTGGTAAGGATGAAGCTATATTTCAGGGGGTTGCAAATGGCTACAAAGCGATCAAAGGACATGATCAGGAGCACCGAGGACTCCATGTCTGTGAATCCATGGATGAAAAATTCCTGGGCGATGCAGGCATCAGCAGAAATTCCCATGGCATTGAACTAGAAGATCCTTAGCATGGTGAGAAGAGAGGAGAAACACAAGCCCAGGTCAGACAGGGCCAGCATGGAGAGAAAATAGTACATGGGCTCATGCAGGGAAGGCTCCGTCCTGATGACAAAGGATGGTGGAGTTGCCCCAGATGGCCATGAGGTACATGAGGCAGATAGGGATGGAGACCCAAACGTGCATATGCTCAAGCCCTGGAATCCTGATCAACAAGAATGGAGAGATTGCAACTTCCGAGGTATTGAGAGGAAACATCATAAATAGATCTCTTATTAAATGATGTACTGCTTGTGTGATTTTTAGAAGATTTAAAAGTGTTGAAAAGTAAAAAAAAAGTCTCTTATTTATCTGCTCCTGGTAGATAAATAACAACAACAACAAACAGAAATTCTCTTAGTTATATGTACTGAGCACAACTAAGTTCAACTGTCAGTTAAATTCAACATTGCTCACATTTATGTGTCAAGAAATAATGTAATATAACTTTTTCTATATGAAGAAAAATATGGAGTAGATTTAAACAGTTTCTTCATGATATTTATTTAAGACCTTTACAATCTTCAAGTCTGTCTTTATTCCCTGACATACCTCTAACAACTCTACAGAAGTAATGAGGTGCTTTATTAACCTTTTTTCCCTCTGTTTTTAATTTTATTTTTTAATAAATCATAGTTGATTTAGAATATTAGTTTCAGGTGTACAGCAAAATAGTTCAGTTATATGTATACATACATATATACACATATTTTCAGACTCTTTTCCGTTATAGCTTATTACAAGAAATTGAGTGTAGTTCACTGTGCTTGTTATTTATCTATTTTATATGTAGTAGTGTGTATCTGTTAATCCCAAACTCCTAATTTATCCTTTCCCTTTTTCCCCCTTGGTAACCATAGTTTGTTTTCTATGTCTGTGAGTCTTTCTATTAACCTTTGTTTAAATCACCACTTTTTGAAGTTTATGCATCACGTAAAGTAAGTTGGAATGTATTGTAATCTGGAAAAGCTCTAACATCATGAAAGTGGTCAGTGGTAGTGTACTCATACAAACCACAGATGCTGTAGTAGCAGGAGTTAAAGGAAGCCTAAATCTTGTGTTATTGTTCATGGAACCTGTGTGTGAAAATATAAAATTGATCTGCCACAGTGCTGAGTTTCCCTTTTGTCTCAGCCTTTCAAATGTGGTTAATGTTCCTTTAACGTGTAGCACATACCACAGTTGTCACTTGTAGATGCCTAAAGCACTCACATCCTTTCCATGCAACTGCTACTAGTGCTGCTCAGAATGGCTACAGTGTTTGCTCTTCTCTTCTTGTTATTGAATTTCTTTCCCATTGCTCTTGGCTTCTCTGTGTCTACCGTTAGGTTGGTGACCCATTCAGTTCTTATCTCTGGTATTCAGACGTGATCCCACTCATAACCCTGGTGTCAGCATCACTGACACCTTGGGTAACTCTGCTTCTAACAGCTTTAGACCAGAAAAGACCCAGTGGTGCAGCTGACAATCTGCCCATGTCCTTGTCAGAGGAGTGGGATTCAGATACAGAGAAAAGGGATAGAACAATGTCCATTCTTACTCGATGAGTCCCTTCAGAACAGATCATTTCCAAAGTTCCATGTCTGTGGCTTTTCTTGACAAGCTCCCAACCTAACTCAGCTAACTAAATAAATGACTTACTGTTGATAACATTTTTTCCCACTATGCTCATCATGCAAATACAAAGATGTATCCCCATCCCACATACAGACCCTAATCTTATCAGTGGTCAATGCTGTCCCAAATGTAGCTTGATCTCTTACACTGAAGAACCCATGAAACATTTTCACCTCCAGCCCTCTGAAAGGTATAGGGTTGATGTCTATAAATTGGAGGCTTTTTTCTATGGAAACATAAGATCATCTTAAGGAAGGTCAATTTCAGTCTCTAGGACACCTACCAGGCTCCTGGTTGTCGTATCCCAGAGCAGCAGTGGAGAGGTTTCAAATGACTCAGGTTCTGCAGTTTCTTCACTTCAGCACCCTGTTGGGAATCTGCACCCTTATTTATACTCTTACACTCTTCTCTAGCACAGGCACACCCTCCTGAGAATGAACAGACACCTGTGTCCCTGGGAATAACGACTCCACTTGCTTCATCACTGTCTGTCAATAAGGTGCTCTGCTAAGAAAATGCCTCACAGTCATAGGTTTAACTCTTGTGACTCTCTTCCCACATGAAGTGTGGGCTTTGGGGACAGCCAGACTCAGATATCATGGTAAGGCAGCCCATGGCTCCAAAATTAAGTGTATGCCTTAGCAGACTTGGTGTAAGACTATCACAGACCGTGTGTGGAATTTTGCTCTCAGAGGTGTTCTATTTGGTCATCACAATGTCCAATTTTATTTTTATTGTGAATGCATTTAAGTTGTTCACAAGCTCTCAAATTTATCATAAACTCCTCTTTTTTTCATTGTCTTATATTCAGTCCTTCACCTTTATTGACAACCGAAAGCATTTGACTTTATAGAACAGAAAGCTGAGGGTTGCAAGCGGTCTGGTATCTTGGACCCTCAGGTGTAGAAGAGGAAATCAGTTTTTATCCAGTTCTCAACTTTGCAAACTGGAAGTAAACAAAAGGTGTAATTCTGGTAATGTGGTTATAGGAGGACATATGATTTTCAGGCAGAGAGTAGAAAATAAGATCTAGCAAAACATCTTACTCCTGAAATGGTATAACAGATATAAATGAATCAACTTTGATAAGCCAACAATGTATTCAAGTTAGTAGAAGAGGGGGTATGCTGGAGGTGAGGGCTGCAGTCATCAAATTAGGTCAGGCAGAAACTTAAAGAAAAGAGACCCGTAAATTATTAATTTTGGTTTTCCACTTCTCCCCCCCAAAATGTATTTCCCGTTAAATACATTGGATAAAATAATACAAATGTCTAACCTTGACGTACTTATCAGTTCAGGATCATAATGGAATTATATGGCTCAAGTTCATCTATGTTACTTCCTCCCAGCACTTTCTGACAGATGTCTGCATTATTCTGAGTTCAAAATTCATTGGTCTCCAGGTCACAAAATGGGACCAGGAGGAAAAGCAGCTGGTACTAGAAAAAAACTGCTTCTTTTTTTGTTTGTTTTTTCAGGGAAGATAGCTATGAGAACTCTGGCCCTAGAGGGACTTAATTTAAGTAAAGGGTCCATTTATCTAAGTAAATGTAGGTAAATTCAGGTAAAAAATGAAATAAAATGTATTATCTT
Organism: Vicugna pacos; assembly: GCF_048564905.1. Taxonomy (NCBI): domain Eukaryota; kingdom Metazoa; phylum Chordata; class Mammalia; order Artiodactyla; family Camelidae; genus Vicugna; species Vicugna pacos. The sequence continues at coordinate 29,260,347 of NC_132996.1, read as the reverse complement.
CCTCCTATATTATCCTTCCAATTCACATTGCTGCCCTGGTCCCTCCTGTTTCATTTCTTCTTTCCCTGATTCCTCTTTTCCACTTATTGTTAATATTATTATTTTAGTGTAAAAGGCTATGAATTTAACAATGACAAATATTTCTCATAAAAGAAATTGCTCTTAGCAGTCTTTCTGAGCCCACTTTTGTAAACTTTATGTACTCATAACCCCAATGGCATTTGAGTGAATAAGCCCCAAAATCTTGAAACCTTTCAATGTCTCATGCCATCGAAAAAAACTCTCGTCATTTTACAAAGGATATTTATTTTGTCTTGTCTGCATACCTTACAAAACCAAGCCTGAATACAGTGCCTTTCAAGATAGTATTTTTCCTATGCAAGATCACTTCTCGTTGTACCCAAGCCAATAAGCAGTCAGATCTCAGCAAAGCATGAGCAGGGAAATGTTATTACAGTTTGGAAGAAAATGGCTTAACCACTAAAGGCGTTACAGAATCTTACCTCATTGAATTAATGAACATTTGTAGAAGCATATTTTAAAGGTATTAAATCTGAGACAGTAGAGGAAATGGCTGGTGGCATGAATATAAATTGACATGGAGAGAAATTTATTGACATGAGGACACTCATCCATGATTGGAGTTCACTGTTATATCAAGGAAACCTGCCTGCTGTGATAATGCACTGTTGAGATGGTTGCTTGAAGCTTTAACATGATGATTGCCTATAGAAAATTAGATAGAGATGCCATATCTGGTTGGCATCATATAGAAATCTCAAGGAGGTGGACATGTTAGAATGGATGTATCATGGAGGGCCAGATAATTTATCACATGATTATTTTCTCTGGAAGGAAAGAGAGGGCATTCCTTCACTTAAGCAACAAAGAATGCATTTGTAAGAGAGTATCTGACATCTTTGAATAATTCAGTAGTTGCTGTTCTCTGTAGACTGGGCTTGGCAGTGAAAGCTGCTTCTATGGAAAAACTCCCTAGTAACAATGAGAATAGACGGATTTTCAGACCGCATGGTAGTACTTAACAATCAGAAGTAAGGTAAGTAATTACTGTTGAGAGTAGCAAGGCTAGAACGACAATCACAGTGTCAGTGCCCATTATGATCTGTTCCATTAGATGATAGCATTCCTGCAGATAAGCTCAGTGGACAGTGACTAGGGTGTTACTTGAAATACATTTAAAATAGAGAACTTCTGAGCATCAGACTGACATCATCCACTCTAACTGAACAATGTGGTTCCTTAGCCTGTTTAAAGATTTAAGTCACTTGACATACCCAGTGTCCATCAATTACACATGAGCCTTAGTTCCCTTGATGAAATAACCTGCAGTGCCACTGTAAATATGAAACAAAAAATATCCATGGAAATATGTCCATTTCCAAATGTGCTGGCTCACTGGGCAGAGGAGAATACTCAGAGTCTTTGAGGACTGCTGGATATAGGATATGATCTCTCACTGATAATAGGCACCCAAACATACCATCCTGCTCTTTTTTGGTTAAAGCGTGAGTTTATTGAAGCAAGATTAATGGAATTCTGGACAAAGTTTATCTCATAGTAAACCCAATGATTCTTAGCTCTGCCTGTGCTTATTCCATAGATGCCTAAGTATGTAACTGGCAATATTACATTTAGTAGCTAGGGAAAATCTCATGTTACCACATCTGTGAAATTTAAACTGTTATGATAGGAAGGGCAAAGTACAAGATCACAAAAGCACAAATAAATAATGTGAATAGTTATTCCAGAATCCCATGGAACCTATCACTTTTATATGGATGCTTCTCCATTATTTCACATCCATAGCCTTACTGGAGGTTCCCAGTAAGTTGTTAGAAGAGAAGATAAATATTCAGGCTTGGTTTCTGCTGGATTGGTGGGCAAGTTGGTGTTAACCAAAAATAGAATATGATGTCACAACAGCCCCACACATTGTGGCCAATAAAAAGAACAGTGAAGGAAAATTCTCATAATGTACAGTACTCTTGGTTGTCAACTTTTTGTGAAAAGAGAGGCTGTCTGATGTATGTGGATATGCACAGGCTTCTGTACTTTCATGAAAGGTTTGGATAGTTGATCAGGTATGGAACTAGCAAATTTGAAAGAAGAGAGACAAGGAAGTCTGTAGAAGATGTACATGAAGTACATATTGAAGTGGTCATAAAGGGTGAAAATCTTTTTATCTCATACTACTACCCACCAAACAGTACTCACCCCAGTAGAGGAACTCAACAACCAAGTGGAAAGAACCAACATGTAAATATCACCCAGCCTTAGCTATACCACTACTGGTCGCCTGGGGCACAGGTGAAGTCATCATGGCAGAGAGAGAGAGAAGGCATGAGCAACTCCCTTCTGCCAAGGCTAATCTGGGGAAAATGTTGAGAAAACAGTGTGATCCTCACTCCTGGGATGTTAGTAATGGCATTACAAGCTCAACGTTCAGCTAACAGCAGCAGTGCAAAATCCAGAGCACTTTATATGGCCCTTTCTATTTACATTGGATATGACCCTACACATAATAAAGGGCAGAAATAACTTGGCCTACGTAAGATCTAATGTTAAATTACATTCCTGTGTATTTTAGGATTCACTCTATAGTATGTATATTTCAGAAGCATGCAGAGAATTGAGAGTTTTAAGAAAAAAATCCAGTTAATTAAAGTGCTTTTTGTACATTATTCAGAAAATAACAGCTGTCTTGTTAACAGAGTTTCCTAGTTAAATCTGGATTGTTATAATTGTGTACAGAGTCTGAATGAATATTTTATTCAGGTCTCGTAATACCTGCAAATATAAATAGTTGTTAACTTACATTATTTCACTTTATCTTGAAAACAAAATTATAGTTTAGGTGGTATTAATATGGGCTTAACTGAAAGGGGACCTAAGCAAATATCATACAACCTGTAAGTTGCAGAATCTGGACTGTTGGAGGCATATCTAGGCACTTTGGGGACAATTACCCGATTCTACCAAAGCACTCACTCATAAATGGACTTACTCTGAGATAACTAAAGATTAGATTTGGAACCACTTCTGAATTAAGACCTTGATAATAGCCTTTTGAATCTGCTTAGTCTTCACACTGTAGATGATAGGGTTGAGCACAGGAGGAATGAGCAAGCAGGTATTGGCCATGATGGTATGGACAAATGGAGGTGCTGAATGGCCATAGCGATGGACAAGAGACAGGCTGATGAGAGGGATGTAGAAGATGGCAACAGCACTGATGTGGGATATGCAGGTGTTGAAGGCTTTCTGCTGCCCCTCTAAGGAAGCAATGCTGAGGACAGACCAGATGATCAGGACATAGGAGAGCAAGATGCAAGGACCGTCAAACCCTGTTGTGGAGAAGAGTGCAAACAGACCAAGGATGCTGTTGATTCTGTTGTCTGTGTATGAGAGTTGAATGAGATCAACATGCTAGCAGTAAGAATGTGAAAGGACCATAGAACTGCAGAAGGAGAGCCGCTTGACCCAGAGCACAACTGGCAACATGACAGCAACATTTCTTATTGCCATGCTTACCCCAATCTGGGCAATCCTGGCATTGGTGAGGATGGTCGTGTATCTCAGTGGGTCACAGATGGCCACAAAACGATCAAAGGCCATGGCCAGAAGAACCCCTGACTCCATGAAAGTAAATCCATGGAGAAAGAACATCTGAGCGATGCAGGCGTTTAAGTTGATCTCTCGGGCTTCGAACCAGAAGACACCAAGGGTAGTGCAAAGTGTGCATAGGGACAAGCTCAGGTCTGTGGCTGAAAGCATAGAGAGGAAGTAATACATGGGCTCATGGAGGCTCTGTTCATGGAGGACCACCAACAGGATCATGCTGTTCCCAGCCAGGGCGATGGCATACAGGAGACAAAATAGAATGGAGATCCAGACCTGGACTGCTCTCAAGCCTGGAATACCCGTCAAGAGGAAGGTCAGAGGCTGAGCACTGGTATTGTTGAGGACCAGCATAATGAGGGACTGAGAAGACAAGAGATATTTGAATAATTAAACATAACACATGATGAAAATACAGCTTGTCACTTAGACCATCTTTCTGGCACTCTGGGATTCACTGAATTACTATTGCTGATTCTCCAAGAACTTTCCTATTCTCTGAGTTGTCTAGAACTGCAAGCCTCTTTTTCTGTCTCAGTATTTCTCATTTGTTGAGAAGGGAGGAGTCCCTGAATTGTTTCACATCAAATTTTCTTGCATCCCTAATTCTCATTTTTGGCAACAAATACCACAATTTTAAATCATCCATTAAATTTAATTGACTTTAGAAGTCCCCAGTAGAATACCTAAACAATATACTGATAAATCTGGTTTCCAGTATTTTTTTTGAAAATAATTTATTGATCCTGGAATAAAACACTGAAAAAGCAGCTCACAATTGAAATGTGAATATTATGAGGCTTTCCTGGGATATATCCAGAAGGATGTCAGGACATCCTCAAGATACCCATGTCTATGTAATGACAGGGTGGTCCAAAGAATCACCCTAAGAAAAATAAGTATATCTCTGATTTGTCAGGAGTTCCCTGTATTATTGACAAATATTTGTATGCATTACATAATTTTATCCATATTCTAACTCCTAGAGTATATATGTTTTGCATATGACAAAACCAAGACTCAACAGTTAAATAATCCCCCAAGTTTTTATAAAGATAGCAGATACTGAGAGAAACCACATATATAACAAAGGTGAAGAAAAAGAAGGAAAGAGAGAGAGAAAGAGTAAGAAAGAAAGATAAAGAGAGAAAGAAAGAAAGAAGAAGGCAAACCTTGTCATTATTTTATCACATTGCAGTAAGCACCTCACTTTAATGAATAGCATCGGCTACTGCGAAACACAAAGAACTCTAATAGCTAGCATTTCTTGAACGTATATTATGTGCCAGATCCAATTATCTTCATATCCATAATCTGATCCAATAATCATAACTATCCAATTAAGTACTGCAAATATCATCCCAAATATACATACAGAGAAGCTGATGTTTAATGTAATTAAGTAATTTGCCCCAAATTGTGCAGCTATGCAGTTGAAGAGCTGAAGTTGGAACCTGCAGCTATGACCCCAGTGCCTTCATTCAGTGAGGCTGAGACATGCATAGGAGGAATCTCTAACCCAGTCTGAGGAAGGTCCCTGGCGGTTTTCAGGTGTTTGCTTTCCAAGATACACTGTGGTCAATGTGGCATTTTTGGAGTAGAGTCCTAAGTTTTAGATGCTATTTCTGTGTGACTTGTACAGATATGAAGCTGTTTAGGTTTCTCAGGAAAGGAATCTAATCGTGAATAATCTGTTTACAAAGGGCCCAGAGAACTAGATGTTGAGGATACAGTCACTATGGAAAACAACACCAAAGCAGAACTGCCAAATGCAGTTGACTCATTTTAGTGACCATCTCATTTATCCACCACTTACATATTGTGCTGATGATACTTCCCTTCTGGAAATTTTCTCTCCGTGTGTATTATTACATGGCATAAGTTTCTATCATTTTTTCCCCCTTCCCCTGGCAAAAGAACCTTAAATGTGGTATCCTTCAGGTATCTGCACTTTGCCCACTCTCAAGCCATTTAAAAAAATATCTCACCCATTTTTACAGCTTCATCTTTCACCAGTTTAATGATAAATTTCTAATAAATATCTGAAAACCAGCTCCAGTGTCCAGGTACCTGAAGATAGAACTTTCTTCTGAACATACCTGTATGGATTTCTCATGATTAAATCAAATTCAATATCTTGAAAACCAAATAGATCATTTTCCCCAATAATTGTTCTTCTTCCTAAATATTCTATATAAAGTTTATAATTTTTCACAAAAATTAGCCAGTTATCTAATTAAAAGCTCTGAAAGTTATCCTGTTCTCTTTTTTCTAATCGTCACCACTCCCAATAAATTACCAAGTCTTTTCTATTCAACCTCTAATACCTCTCCTTCTTCTTCCTGCTCTATTTAAACACAAAATAATCCATTTTTGATCTTCATACTATATAGTTTGAACAATTATGTTAACATACAAATAGTAATAATTTGTTATAAATATAAAATAACAAGGGCTGCGAAACAGTAACAGTAGCATTCATTTATTAAGGATCTTCTCCATGCTAGGAAAATGTAAGTGAGGAAAACAGTCTTTCAAACTTAATAAAAATTAGAGAAACAGATACCAGATCCTGTGAGGCAAGGCACTGGAGTCCAATGTATAGGCTGAAGAATATACATTTATTAGAAAACAAAGATATAAAATATTATTTTTTATGTTTTCAACTTAAGATGCTAGAAAAATATTTAAATAAATGTCAAAAGAAGCAATGAATAAAAAAGAAGCAATTAATAAAGATAAAAAAGCACAAATGAATGAGTTAACAATAAAACCGAAGGTGATTATTTAAAAATAAAGTATGTGAGCTTTTTTCAAGAGATGTCAAGAAAGTTTAGAAAAAGCATGATTAACTGGACAAGAAGTGAAAAAGAAAACAAAAGTATAGCAAAATAAAACTTTATATCAGAGCAGTATGCATAGTATAATTCTATATTTGTCAGTAGATATAAAATAGATACATTTATAGGAAAACATTAATCACCAAACTAGCCCAGGAAAGCAAATTCAGAGTAGAAGAAATGGTAATGACAGGAAAAACTCCCACAAAACCAGACTTAAAGAAAAAAGTAGAGTATTTCTATTCTATACAAATTCTAGTAGAGCAGAAGAGAGATTTTGAGCCGCAGGGTCATTTGGCAATGCCTGGAGACAGTTTTGTTTGTCACAACTGGGGAAGGAATGCTACTGGCATCTAGTGGTAGAGGCCAGGGAGGCTTACATCCAAAAATACACAAGATGGCAAAGATTATCCAGCCTCAAATGTCAATAGAGCAGAGGTTGAGAAACCCTATTCTAGAGCATATGAAAAGATGTAAAGTACATTTTAAATTTATACAGTGATGTATGTTAATTGTATTTCAATAAAACTGGAAAAAATTCAAAGAGTACCTATGTCTCACAAACAAATCAGCATGTGTTTTGCAACCAGGAGAAAAAAAAAAGATGGAAAGTTATTCATCTAATTACTTAGGATGACATATACAAACATTATATATAATTTTTTTGCCAGCTAGATGCAACTGTGCTTTTAAAGAATATTGGACTTTGACACAGGAGATTTTGTCTTATGAGTGAAGAAATTAGTCATCTTAAGAAATCTATCCACATGGTATGACTACACCAGCAGAGTAAAGGAGGCAAAACGTGATTTTCTCAAGAGATGAGGAAAAAATCAGAAAATGCAATGGTAATTCATAATAATTTTTTTAATGTTTAGGAAGAAAATAAGTTTCCAAATGAAAGGTATCTTTCAGAAATTTGAAGCAAACATTTACTGTTGACATATGAAAAGCATTTTTATTAAAATAAGTGAAAGGATAAAGGAAAATTTCCCCGTCATTACTGAGTTCTTTCGACTAGTCTAATAATTGAATTGAAACCAGACAGATTAACAAGTGAAAAAAGAATTTAAGTTGTATGTATGGAAGTCTCATTGAAATGGAACCTAAGAAGTGGCCAAAGCAGGCAGCTTCATACTCTTTAGACAAAGACAACAGATTTGTGAGAAATTGCCAAGACAAAGAACCTTGGGCTTGGGTGCTTAATTAGTGAAGAATCTAAACAGAGTTTGGTTTTGGGGTAGCAAATTCATAAGGAAGTAATAAGGTTTGTCTCCGTAGCCTTCTGGTCCCTGAATTCCCTATCTCTAGTGATAAGGATGTTTCTCTACATGACAGATTTGTTTCCTGCTTTTAGAAAGAAAGAAGAGGATTAGCGTGCCCTTCTTGTATTGCCTGTTTCTTAAGTAACTTTAATTCAAAATAATCAATAAGCCATATTCTGTCATATTTTGGGGTGATCTGCCCTGAGCCCCAACAATATCTACTAACACAACTACTATTCAGCATTTTATGAAACAGTCTTAGTAAATGAAAAAGACAAATAAATAAAAGGAGATAGAGTTACCTTTGAAAAGAAACAAAAATGTATTTAGGTTTTAGTTGATTTTTTACTTGAAAAATCCAAAAGAATAGACTGCACAGTCTTAAAGTAGAGTCTACCAAAGTGATTGCATAGATCAGTGTCACAAATTAATAGCTTTTTCTGTTCACAAAAATTAAACAACACTGATGAAATTTTATAAAAATAAGGATTTATTTACAATAGCCAGAAAACTGTAGAATACATTGGTATAACAAAAGTTTGTGTTTGGCAGAGATAGGGGAGGTCTTTTCAAATTTACTAAAGAACATAAAGTCCTTTATTCCTTTCCTGAAAATAATAATGAATACTCAATAGTGAAAATATGTGAATTCTCCCATTAACCCTGTCATAATTTCAAATCATTATCAATCAATAACATACAATCATTTTCAGTGAATAGTGACAGATGGATTCTAAAATGTATTAGGTTCTAAATGTGAAAATATATTCAGTATATTAGAAAACAAAAAAGAGAAGTGATATCCTTTAATATATCAAAATGTAATATAAAGTTATTATAATGAACAAAATGTAATAATCAAAGTTTTAAAAATATATATCCCCAGAAAAGAGTAGTATTTCTAAAATGTAAATAAAGGTAAAGAATAAAATGACAATGACATCTTATATCAATAGTAAAAAACCTGATATGTGATAAATAATGCTCGATCAATTGGCTAACAATTTATAAGAATATAAAAAAACACTATTTCACATGTCTCTGCATTTGGATTAAGAATTTCAAGGCCAAAAAAAAGCTATAATAATTAATAATAGAATAAGTAAGAGAAATACTTTTATGGTATTTTTTTTAGGGAGTGCCTTCTTTAAGAAGATAAAATCAAAGTGATTAAGTAAAATATTGATACAGAACACTACGTCAACTTAAATACAACTGATTACAAAGATATGTGTAAACAAAATAAGAAATACAAGATGCCACATATGCATTAGAAGGTAGAAGGCAAGATCAAAGAACACTCCTACATCTGCTTCAGTCTAGATTGTGTATCTATTGTTTAATTGATGACAGCCTATGGTTGGATAGATGGTGAGAGAGCTGGGAAGAGGAATAATAACAGTAAATAAATTTGTACACCCAGAGGTTTTGGTCATGAGGGAATGGGGGACATTAGGATGTATTATTCTGACCCAGCATATTAATAAAGATAAAGGCAAAAGTCCTTGTTTCTAAACTAACATTGAGGAGAGGTAGGACCTTAGTAAACTATTCCCATCTAAGATTGCTCATCTGTAACCCTTGGACTTATACAAGTATCCCTGGTCTGTGTATATCCAGTGGTTTCTGTGATAGTTAATTGCCAAGATGTGTTTGAAGTACTTCTTTCTAAACATAAAAAGTTTCTATTAAGAGTGCTATTTGAACGCTTAGATATGAGGATCTAGTACAAAGATGGAGCTGATGCCAAGTGAAAGAACTCAGAAAATAGAAAATAAGAAAGTACAGAAATCAGTTAAAATTAAAAGCTGAGTGAAACAACAATAAAATATACAACAAATATCAAATTTGGGCCACACAGAATCACAGCAATCCACTCCCTTTCCTTGACATAACTGACTTTGATGCTTTCTCCTGTAGAGAAATATTTGTTTGTAAACGCCTTGCTGATGTCTGACTTCATTCGCACAACTTCAACTTGAGCCTGTCACTCTGAACCCCTCTTCCTGATATCTACTCCTCTACCTCTGATTTACAGTCCTTTTGCCTCCCCTCTTCCTGTCCCCCCTCTGCTCTATCCCTTGCCCTCCAGGTTGGCTCTCATCAGTCCTTCTCCTTGGTCTCCTTTCTGGTTCTAGCATCTTACCTGCTTCCCAACAGAGGGAGACTTGTCCTTTCCACTACCACCCTGCCAAGTATGTAGTGGGTGGCTCTTGGATATGGCCTTCTGAGGAGCCCAGCATGTGAGTCAGCCCTGCTGCCAAGAGACCCTTGGGGCTTGGAGAGAATATAATCAGATGACCGGCGAGCAGCATAATCCTAGAGGTAAAGACTAGAATTTCCCAGGAGACTCACCGCACTAGAATGAAGCAGGTCTAAATAATATGTTTCCCATCTCCTTTTTAATTATTTTACGATCTTTGTAGAATATCCATGAATATATAAACATTTTTTCCCCATTAACTTTAGATTCTATTCACTGCTATGCAGGAAATACCCTTACACCTCTCTCCTTTCTCCATCCCCAAATTTTCGTCACCTACAGTGTGATTATTTCCCTGAATAGGTATATAAATTTATGTATAGCCTTCTAGCTGTGATTAAATATAACATAGTTGTGTTTCAGTTGTTTGAACTTTAAAGCAAATAAATTTTGATTGAAATATGATTAGATAAACACTACTTAACACAGAATCTAGAATACTTGGTGTGACTTGAAAAAAGAATGACATATCATTCTACATCACTAAACACATGTCATTGTAAGACAAGGCATCCTTTCAACAAAATAAAATCAGTTCTTTCCTTTTTCTCATTCAGTTGTCCATATTTACATTAAATTTCTGTCTAATTTACACTGGACCATGGTTTTCTGGGACAAATTTCTGTTTTCTCTGGAGTTCAAATTCTCTTCCATTCTGTCCCCTCACAGGATACAGACAAGCTTTCTATACCATCTCACCAATGCCTTACTGTCTTTATTGGTAATGGTAATTAATTGCTTGCAAAATTTAATGAGCATACAAATAACCTCAAGATCTTGTTAAAATGAAAATTCTAATTCAGGAGGTCTGGGATGGAATCTGAATCCTGAATTTCTGACACTGTGTCTGCTTTGAAGTCATATTTTGTGCAAGACTTTAATATATTATGCATTTTTCAAGGCGTTGGATGCTTCCCTGAGATTACATGACACCTCTGAGTAGTTTCTACTTGATTATGAATTGTTACCTATTGTTGAACTTTATTGGATATCTGCTTTATTTTGCTGAAGCGCATAATCCAATTTTATTCAGAAAAAAATGGATGTGTTGCATAAATGATACATTTTCTGTGTGTTCCTACCTATCTAAAATCTTCCTCTCTCTCTCTCTTTTTCTTCCTTTAATACTTCATTAATAGGTTGGCTGGATATAGAATTGTTAGGCTTTAAATAATTTTCTCTGAACGTTTTAAGGTTTAGCTTAATGTAGTGAAATAAGACTAGAGATAAAATTCTGGTTCTGTATGTCTACTTTGTAAAACCTTAAACCTTTCTGTGCCTTGGTTTCTGTACCTGTAAAGTAAGGGTGATGATAAACTACTTCATTCGGTTGTTGTAGAGAATACATAAATATATAGTTTTTAAACCTTTAGAGCCAACCTGGAGTGTAGAAATTATTAAACAAATCTCACCTACTCATCACTAGGCCTGAGTAGACTAAAGCTAAACTTAGTAGCTTTCCTTTGCGTATGATCTTTCCCCTATTTTAAAGCTCCATCCTTTATCCTTGGCACTTTGAAATTCCACAGTGTTATTTCCACAAATACTTTTGTTCCAGTTCTTTACTTTTTTCCCTTCTTTACTGAGTAGTATTTTATTGAATACGTGTTGCAAAATTTGTTTAACTAATCTCCAACAGACAGATTTTGAGTTTCCAGGTTTTAGCTGTTACATATACAGCTACTACAAACGTTCTCTGACATTTTTGATGTAAATATAAATCATTTATTTGGGGTATGCGACTTGAAGTGGAACTGCTTGGTCAAAAAGATGCTCAACTTTATTACAAATTGCCAAAAAGATTCCTGATGTGGCTGTACTCAGTGCATGAATGCTCCAACTGCCCCACATTTTTTTGCCAATACTTAGTGTTGTCAGTGTATTGCATTTTAGTTATTCTAATGACTTTATATTGGTATCCCATTGTGGTTTGAATTTTCATTTCTCTAATGAATAATAATTTCAAGCACCTTTTCATACATGCATTAGACATTCATTTATTTCTCTTTAATGAAATGCCTCTTTAAATCAGAAGCTTAAAATTTTAATGAGAGCTTTGTCTCTCTATTAATTATGGGATTTTGTTTTTCAGATCTGTGCATTGTGAATATTTTCTTCATCTGTGGCTTTTATATCTTTTGATAGTAGTAGGTTGCTTTTTATTTTCATGAAGTTCAGGGGGTTTTTTTCTTTAAAATCCCTTTTGTGTCCTGTCTGTAAAATCTTTGCTTTCTTCAAGTTCATGACAATATTATCTTAGTTTTTTTCTTTGGAATCTTTATAGTTTTATCTTTCAAATTTAGGTTTATGTTATATCTCAATAAAGATTTTTTTACATTGAGGTAGGAGTGAAGGTTTATTTTGTTTTTCATACAGATATCCAATTGTTCCAGCCCCAAAAAGATATTTTCCTGTCACTGAAGTGCATGGATTTATCTGTTGAGAATCAATTAATTATGTTTGGGACTATTTCAGTTTTCTTTATAATTTTTTTCAACAATGTATTGATCTATCCTTACATAAATACAAGGTAACTCCTAGGATATGTGATACCCTAGGCAAATATATCCTTAGGGTTCCCATCTAGATGAACAGTTTCATTAGAACTATATTTAAAAATCCACTGGCTCATGTTATATGAATTATTTATGGGTGATTATTTAGAATAATGGAAAAAATACATTTATTATTATATTAGTTTATGAGAGCTACTGTAATAAAGTACCACAAACTGGTTTAAACAACAGAATTTATTATGTCACAGTTTGGGGGCTTAGAAGTCCAAGATTAAGGTATGAGCAGGGCTGATACCCTCTGTCAGCTGTGAAGGAAAATCTGTTCTTTGCCTCTCTTCCTAGCTTTTAGTGATTTGCTGGTAATCTGGGCTTATAAACACATTACCTTGATCTCTGCCTTCATGTCTACACTCCATTCCCTTTGTCTGCGTATCTGTGTCCAAATTTACCCTTTTTATAAGGACAGCAGTCATTGGATTAGGAACCCACTCTACTCCAGTATGACCTCTTCTTAATTAATTATGTCTGCAATGACCCTATTTCCAAACGAGGTCACATTCTGAGGTTCTGGGGGTTAGAACATCAACATATGAATTTTGGGGTGGTGCAATACTGTGATTTCTCATATAGTAGCATTACTGAGAATTGTAGCCCTGGATAAAGCCTCTCAGCTCTGAGGAACTGTTTTAGGAGGTAAAGGAGAAGCCAGTATATATAGTTTTTGCTGAAACGACAACAACAACAACAAAAACAACCATGTAGTCGAACATCAAAAGATTACCGCTAGTCACAAAGAACAGGTATCTCAAGTTCATGATTTTAGTGCCTGACTATGTATGGGAAGATGCAAGATTCTGGACTAATTGAAATTATTCTTTGCTATGCGTCTTAACTGTCTAGGGCCAGTATCCTGTTTTTCTCTTTCCAAATTGCCCTCAGGGTACATCTTAGTAGTACCGAGGAGGTGGACTGCATTGACTGATGGCTTAATGGCAGACAACATTCTTTGTTTACTGAAATGAAAGGCAACATTTTTTTGTCCACCTGTATCAGTGACCTTGCTCTCACAGAGCCCTGGTATCACACTAGATATGTATATTTCATGCAAATAATTATTCATACTTGCACATGTATATAAATTATACACATACATCCTAAAACAAATCTAGTCCTTTGCACACATATATACTAATATCTCTCAGTATACACATTAACACACATGATAAATGAACACTTCCGCATTGTGCAAAATATCCCTTCAATCGTAAATATACATACTCTGACTAACAATAAAATACATGCAGACAGATAAACTTACGTTCATGTAATCTCAACAACATACATTCTTAAACATGCATTCAAACCCCATGCTTGTGTATTTGTGTGTACGATGGAAAGAGAAAACTTAGGGTTAATGCTTCCAGCTTTGGCCCCCAGTCTCAGAGGAAGCCAGTTTGAGTGTGAGGCACTGGGACCTAGGAGGAGGGAGAAAATTAATGCTTGGGGGAAGGGAAAGGCTAGACTTGAACAGGATTTTAAATAGGCTCTAATGGATGGTCTCTGCTAAAAGCTGAATCCCAGGAGCAATTTAGAGCTACTTGTGGTCATGTTGGACTTGATGAGAGATGAAGCAGTGCCGACATGACAGTTAGTGGTTCTCTGTACCTCATTATCTCTCATCTCCGCCCATCCCAGAGAGCAGTAGGACTCACAGAGGCTTCCAGGAGCTGGAACACAAGGTGTGCAGAGTGCATAACTGCCTGACTCACTGGGGGCTCCAGGTACAGGGACCCATGACTGCTGAGCTTCATCCTGAGATGGGAAAAAGATTTGCTGTTTGTACTGTGTCTTCCAGGGACACTCTAGAAAAGCAGGAAGACTGCCCCCATACACAATCCTTCTATGAAGGAGGTTGGGTCTGAACCCTGCTCCTGCATTATTGTTCTATGCCTTAGTATTAGATACCCCAAAGTAAGAAAACAGTCTAATTTTCCCTGAGGCTATTCCTTAGCAAGATCTCAACTCATCTTACTCTTTATCCCTTCAGGCTTGAACAACGTGGATTGAACTGATGGGTATTTTCCACATAATGAATGCTTTGGAAGACACTAGATTGCATGAGAAGGCAGAATAAAGTGCAGAGAGGAAAGAGAGATATCTCTCCAGGGCCCCCATCTCCCACTTCAGATTTGGTTCTCAGGTTAGCTCTATTTCTCCCTTGTCTTCCAAGAAAGAAAATCTGAAGAGTGGAAAATCAGAATGGTATGAGGCATCTCTTATGGGGAGGCTTTTGGTTTGTGAAAAGGCTATTGGAGAGCCTGAGATATAGATGAAGCAGGGAAGAGAAACTGGCTTTGTAGAGGGGCTGCTTATCTGAGTAGCTGAACCCTGGTTGGGAAGAGATTCACCACCGCAAAAAGTGTTTGGAGAACAGGTGAGTTCTCTATTCAGGCTCTGGGCAGAGGCCAATAAAGATGCCATCCTAGAAAAAGTAGCCTATACCCAGAGATGCTAGAAGACCAACCTGGACAGAGGCATCCAGTCCAATGACGTAGCAGGTGTTCCAGGTTCAAATGCAGATTTATCTGTAATGCAGTATATAATTTTGGAGGTCTCCTCTGTATTTGCCTTTTTCATGATAGGGCAACAGTCTCTGTTTTACACAACCAGAGTGAGTATTCCAGAATGATTGTTCCAGTCAGTCATTTTCTACCAGAGATAGTGGTGAGTACCACCAATAGCACTGGCTGTAGAGTTATGCACTTGGCACTAAGTTATTAGGTGGTCTTGGGCAAATCATGTAACTGTTCTAAGCTCTATTCTCCTCATTGTAAAATAAGGATGCAGAGGCTTTGTGAGAGTTAGAAACAACAAAATGTAGAAGCGTATAGTGTTATATCTACAAAAATAGCAGTATCTTCCAGAATTTATCAAAGAGATTATTAAGCACTTTGATAAATTGTGTCTTTAGCCAATATCTTTACCAGTGCCCAGTGCAGGAGTGAGTACGGTCCAAGTATGCTTTTCCAGGTACCCCTGAGCCTCAGTGACTATATCCTCACAAGTGGAGGGTGACATATAGGAGGCAAAAAGGAGGGAGGGAGGGAAGCTCTGGCTCAAACAGAATTTATGACTGTTCGGGAAGACCAACACAGGCAGAAGAGGATAAAACAAAACCCTAGTCCCCAGATAATGTGTGTGTTGCTGAATTTTCACCATACCTTAGATGGGAGTATTTGTTTTGAGCAAACCAATAGCTATTATCTAGGTAGGATGGTAAAGTTTCCAATTGAGATCAAGACTTATAAGGTCTGAACTTCATTTTTCTCACAACATTATAAATCTAGGGAAAATCAGAAAAGGGCTAGATTTATTTAGAATCTTAAAGAAACCGGTTTCTTTTTAGAAACTATTGAGTCTGGTTGCATGAAACATTTGTCTGTACCCAGAGGTGATTTGTTAAAGAGGATTTGAAAAGATACTCTTCTTGGCTCCGTGTTTTTTTATTAAGGAGGTAAGAATTAATGCTTTCAAACAAAGGCTCAAGTCAGCTAAGATTAAGTAGTGAAAAGATGGGTAAGATCCAGGTGAGTTTTTTTATCATTGACCCTGAGATGCACAATGGTCACCAGCGGGGTCAGACAGGAGGATCAGTCCATGGAATGCAAATACTGGCAGAGGCTGATGTTCGCAAAGTCATTCACTGGCCAGTAGGGCAACCGCTAGGGTGAGAAATGGACGTAACTGTCTTGCGGGCCTCGTGTCAAAGTGGAGGGCGCTGTCAGGACATGATAAGATATGGTTAAGTGGTTAATGAGTCCATTCCTACTGAATAACGGCCTTTTGTTATTACTTCAGCAAACATTTATTAAACTCCTATTCAGTGCAAAGCACAGCAGTGCTAGGAAGAATGAATGGCTCAGGGTTGACTTCATGAAAATTTATCATATAGGACAAGGGTACAGAGACTGAGCCTACAGGCCAAATCCCATTTGCAGCCTGTTTTGTAAACAAAGTTTTATTGGAACACAGCCTCACTCACACATTTACATATTGACTATGGCTGCTTTCACGCTACAGTAGTTAATAAGCTGACCAGATGCAGCAAAGACTGTACGGCCCACGAGTTTGGCCAGTCAGTTATCTTCCAGCCAAAATCCACACGATAACTGTCTTAGAGTCAAAACTACCCAAATGTCACTAAATACACAGCCATGGACCTTTAAGCCAAAGTGTTTTTCAAACTGACTTCCTACCCTGAAAAATTGCCCAAAGGTTTTGTTGTTGTTTTGTTTAGTTTTGTTTAATTCAGACGCAGGAGGCCACAGCATAGACCCTGTTGTTTTACATCTCTAACTATCTCATCTGGATGTCTGTCTTTGTATCTATGTGTATTTCTCTATGGAAGGGGACAAGGGGACTCTTCTGTAAAAATCTGAAACACATTCAGATTGTGAACACCTACAATACTGGTCAGTCCAAGTGTGGCTGTGAAGTCCCAAGAAAGAGAGGGCACATGGGGTCAAGGCCTGACCCAGACTCTAACCAGCCCCACCTCCCCAAGGTCAGCCAGCCCTGCAAGGATAGAAAGGGAAGGCACAGTCTAGCCCTCCTCCAGGGGACTTCTAGGAGACAGTGGGGTCCCTGGCTTTGGGAGTCTCAGAGCCCATCAGCAGGGAGATGCTGGGAGATGATTATCCCCCTTGGAGATGTAGGAGCCCTCTCCCAGCTAGAAGAGCACAGGCAAGTTGCTGTTCCCCACACCTACGGAGCCCAGGTCCACTAGGAACGGGTTCCTCAGCGTTGTGTAATACACCAACTCCTTCTCTGAGTCACGGATTCCCAAGGGATGAAAGGACCTCTGGGAAAGGTTAAACACATCAGTTGTTAGTTCTAAACAGAGTGAAAGGAAAAGAATTACCACAACATCATTTAGATGGTTTTCCTTTAGCAGATTCTACTTTCAAAAAAATATTGATTCTTGTAAAATATTGCACTTGTAGCTAGTATGTTTTGAAGGACGTGAATATGAATAAATAAAGAATAGCGTCATTTTATATTGTGAAATTTTATTTATTAAAATAGTTGAAATGATTCTTGTTTACCATTAAACCTGGTTGCCTACTATTCAATTATTCCATCCAAAAGATTATAAACAATAACAATGATTTATTTTTTTATTATCATCTGCAAAGAGTAGGTTACCTTCCCAATGGAGAAAAATTAACCATCCTGTGATGTTGGCTTCAGGGAACAGCTCTTCTCATCCTGTGTCCTTCATCCTGCTTGGGATTCCAGAACTCGAGGAGTCTCAATTTTGGATTGCCTTTCCATTCTGTGTCATGTATGTTGTGGCTACAGTGGGCAATATCACTGTCCTTCATATAATCCGAACTGATCACACATTGCACGAGCCCATGTACTTCTTTCTGGCCATGCTAGCTATTACTGACCTGGTCCTCTCCACTTCCACCCAACCTAAAATGCTTGCCATACTCTGGTTTCACACTCATGAGATTGAGTACCATGCCTGTCTCATCCAGGTGTTCTTCATCCACGCATTTTCTTCTGTAGAGTCTGGGGTGCTCATGGCTATGGCCTTGGACCGTTATGTGGCTGTCTGCCTCCCACTCCGTCACTCTAGTATCCTGACTCCATCTGTAGTGGGTAAATTGGGGGCAGTTGTGATGATGAGAGGGCTGCTGTGGGTGAGTCCTTTCTGCTTTATGGTTTCCAGGATGCCGTTCTGCTCTAACCAGATCATTCCGCAGTCCTACTGTGAGCACATGGCTGTGCTGAAGTTGGTGTGTGCTAATACTAGAGTAAGTCGTGCATATGGGCTCTTTGTGGCCTTCTCTGTGGTTGGCTTTGATATGATTGTCATCAGTGTATCCTATGTGATGATTTTGAGAACTGTGCTGTGGTTGCCCTCCGGTGGGGCCCGGCTCAAGGCTTTTGGCACATGTGCTTCCCATATCTGTGTCATCTTGGCTTTTTATATCCCGGCCCTCTTTACGTTCCTCACCCACCGCTTTGGACATCATGTGCCCCGTGTGGTACAAGTCTTGTTGGCTAATCTCTATGTACTGGTACCTCCCATGCTTAACCCCATCATCTATGGAGTTAGAACCAAACAGATCAGGGACAGGGTTATTCAAGGATGTTGTAGAAAAGACCCCTGAGTCAAGCAGCACAGAGCCTCAGCCACCCCATTTGCCCCACTGATCTGGGGACATAAATGCAGAAAGTCTGCCAGGCTGTCACACATTGTCACAAAGTCATCTCTGTGACCAACTGGCTTAGAGGTCAGCAACCCTCCTGAAGCAAGAGGAACAATTCTCACGATACCCAGAACAAGAATTCTGTAAGAGAAGTGATTAATAATGGATGGAAAGTTGACCTACGTTCATTAGCACAAGAAGATGGTAAAAGACATATTCACCTATCAAATTAGTGAAGATTTGAAAAGAATATCATATTCCACAGACCGCTAAGGTGAAAAATTATTTCTACATTGTTGGTAGAAGTATAAGTTGGTATACCTTGTTATAAAGGAATTAAGATATTTCCATTAACACAGTTTAAAAGTCATATATTTCCCCCATCTTTATTTCTGTATAAAAATAGAGTTTTAGAAAAAATATACAAAGACATGTAAAGACCCATAATTTATAAAAAAAGGAAAACATTTAAATATCAATCTATAAGAAACCAGATGAAGTAATGAGCAATTGAATGTCATATATCATGCAACTGCTACATTTGCAAAAAGTATCTCGAGATGTGAAAATGATCAAGATACAATATGAAATTTTAAAAATTGCCCATACAGCTGATGCCAATTCTAAAAAAGGAATATATATGCATAGAAAAAGTTTTGGAAAATACATCCTAATTCTAAAAATAGCTAATAGTAGTAGTGAGATTTGTTCTATTTTAATTTGCTTTTGCACCTTTATATATTTTTTAAAATTATCCTTAATTGATGTTTAATTTCAGTATGAGAAAAAGTAATTGAAATAACAACACAAGTGTGCAGAAGAGGTTCATTCCATGCTGAAGCCTAACAGAGTGCAGTGGGCATTCTGAGAGCAGGAGGAACTCTGGAATAAATTTCAGAAAAGTTTGAAAATCTAGATGTAAAATTGCTGCCAGAGTCACAACTTCTTGAGACTATTAACAGAGAGAATTAAGTAAGCTAAATGGTGGTCTCTCTTGACATAATTTGATTCCCTGGTGACAATGAATTTCAAATGAAGAAGTTTTCAAAAAGAATAAGGAAAAAGAGTCTCCTCTGAAGATAACTATATCATGTGGTTAAACTTCATAAGAAAGTCACTAGAAATTTTATTATTTGTTAATATTCAATTTCCTTTTAAATTAAAAATTTAACCTGTTTTAGAAAACTACATATCCTTCCTTTATTGTTTTTTTGCTTTTTCAACTTTATTGAGCTGTACTTAACATGCAAGTAGTTGCACATATTTAATGCATACATTTTAATGAGTTTGAACATACGTATACACCCAATACCATCAGCACAAGCAAGATAATAAACGTGTCTATCACAGTCATTGCATTTGTGTTTTTATCTGCACTCACCACTCTCTTGTCAAAGTCAATGGTGAAGAAGGTTCCAGAATTCAGGGTCTTTTGTTATTAAAACCAACATCAAATGAAGGTGTTTTAAGAGAAATCAGGAATATGTGTGCTTTTCCCAGAAGGAACAGCTGTTGGAACCTAAAAATGCCCGTAGAATTGAATAGGTATTCTAAAGGAGCATTTTCAAAATTCCCAAATTTTAAAGTTGCAAGAAACCATGATCCCCTTATCAGCAAATCAGTTAATGATTGCGTATCTCTTTTTCTTTTGAAAATTAGCTTTGTGTCTTAACTTGTGACAGTAAAATGCAAATATATTAGTACATCATTTTAATAAGTTCTGATACATGTAAATGTCTGTGTGGCTACCAGCCTAATTAAGATACAGAAAATTCCCATCACTTCGGAAAGATTTTTGTTGCCTCTTTGTAGTCAGACACCCACCCCTCTCCATCCCAAGCAGGCAAATCTTGATCTGATTTCTTTCTCCCTAGATGATTGTTTTCTCTCACTAGGATTTGACTCTGGTGTCTCGCCTAGTATAAAGCTTTTCAGATTCGTCCATACTATTGCACGTAAGAATAATTCATTTCCTATTAATGCTCAGTAGTATATTTTGTTTTTTCAAAATACCTCAATTGGTATATTGTTACCATTCTCCTTAGCTTCAGCCCTTCTAGACTTTTACTTCCAAATGTATCAGCCTCTTATCTGTCTTAGGGCTTGGCTCTTGATCATTCCACTTCCTCACATTGTTCTTTTCTAGGACATTCTGTATCCCTGTCATTATCCGTTAGGTCTCAGCTGTACCACCTTATGAGTGAAATGTGTTTTACCTTGTGTATCTCAACTAGATGCTGCCGCTTACAATTTTCTTTTAACACAAGTTTTTGAGTTCCTCCCTATCTTAGCGCAATATGTAATTATTTAAATATTTATTTATTATCTGTTCCTTTGACTTGAATATAAATTCTATGAAAGCCTGGCATAATTGTTTACTACTCTTTCCCCAAACCTAGCTCACTACAAAAACAAAACAAAACAACCCAAAGATCTAGTTATGTTAAATGAATGAATTTTTACGTGTTTGATACCATTGTCCCAACAATTCCACTATGGACCACAAGATGGCATTTGCAGGTCCATTTTCCCCTCATTCCTCCAAAACTAGGTACCAGACTTTTCAGTCCTAAGGGCTCCTTCCATTATCCCCATGGGAATTTTGAAAGATGTTTGTCAAATGAGATAAGTTTGCTATATAAATAACAATATTCCCTCACTCACTTCTTTTTATTAACAAATATGAAATGTTTAAAATTACAGTTTAAATTTCTATTCAAGAAATATTTACTGAACAATTACCTGCACCATTCTGTAAGAGGATGGGAATAGAGAAGATAAACTGTCCATTACAGCATCTAAATAGTAGGAGACAATGAAAATAAGCACCCTGCGTATCTACAATGCCAGCCCCAGTGTAAAACCTGAGTACTTAAGCTATGTAAGTCTGTCACAATTCAAAACATCCTTAAGTATTCTGAATCAATGAAAATAGATGATTGTCTTTATCACACCTTAAGAAACAGTGGATCCAGGACATTACATTTGTAACTAAACTCAAGCTTGTCTGTAGTCATTTGTGAAAACTACCCAGTGAGCACTTTGAGTGAGGGGCTCAATTTCCCACTTATAAGGTGGGCAGAGTCATCACAGTGCCTCCCTTCTCTCCAATGTGACATAGTGACTGAGAGAGGCCAGATGGAACTTAAGAAAAGCAGTCCCTGGCAGGTCAGCTTCTCATAGTTTTTAAACCTTGCTAAGAGCAAGTCAGACTCTCAGAGCACAGTTTTAGAGTAATTTCAAAAGGAGAACACTTGGTGCTGGGATTATAGAGATTAAAATTTCATAACTCATCCTAAAAACCCCTTCTCTATGCTCTCAGAACACCTGGTAAAATCTGCTGTCATCACACTCATGGCCTAAACACCCTAATGAACTGATTGTGTGTCTTAATGTTAATTCTGTCTTCTAATCCTGAAGTCACTGCCTAATTCTCTAGCTTCTAAGTCTAGAACTCCTAGGGCCAGAGGAGGAAGGAAAGGCCTGAAGAGTTACGATGCCTGACTTTGCAGAGCACAGCCTTTGCCCCATCCCCTTCCCAGATAAACCTGGAGTCTCAGCCTTTGGGTTCTGATTATCAACGTGTCTATCTTCGGTATGGACCATCAAGGAAAAGATTTGAACTCTTCAGTTTCTGGAAGCCCTCCAGATACCAGCCCCAACATTTCTTACACTCCTTTGCATCACTGCAGGTGCATATATGTACAGGTAGCTATAATTATCCAGTTACATTTTGTAGATGAGGAAACAGAAACCAAATAATCTAAGTAACATCCTTGAGTGTATTTCTGAGCCAGAATGTATAGATAGCAGAGCCAGAAAGTGTGTGTGTGGTGGGGGGCTGGGGGAGATCAACAAACAAATAAATAACAGCAACAGTAAAACAGATCTCCTACGTAGAACTTGACCCTTTCTAAGAAATCAGCTACAGATCTTATAGCTCTGAGGAGAAATTTATAGGGTAGCCCACATTAATGACACCCCTGCTGTACAAAATGTCTCACAAGGAAAAGTTGTAAAAAGAAGTGTGTATCCATTTCTGTTTCTGGAATGCGCCAGCTCTATTGTAGATCTCATATGGGTTTTAAAAGAGGACCAAGGCCAGTGGGGAGGTGATAGGGACAGAATACCATAGCATAGTGGCTATGGAGAGGAATGAGGCTGAGAGCAAATACAGGCTTGATGTCACCTAGGAACTTAGGTTTTAGCTTGCAGGACAGATATCCTCTACTGTGTGTGTGTGTTTTTTAATTGAAGTTACAATTAAAGTAACAATGAAAGTAACAATGAAAAGTAACAGAAATTTGCAATGAAAAGTAACAATGGAAGTACAGTACAATTGAAGTAACAATGTCAGTTACATGTGTCAACTTCTGGTGTACAGCATAATGTTTCAGTCATATATATACATGCTTATATGGATCCCAGGCAAATTCAGGGTGAGAACTTGTCCTGCTGGGACTCAGACAGAAACTGGGATCCGAGGGAAAAAGAAACCTTAACAAATAATGCTGCCCCCAGATCAGGGTGAAATCAGGAAACAGACTTAGCAGGCTATAAAGAATTAAATAGAGTAGAATCTAAAAAAATAATGACACAAATGAACTTAGTTACAAAACAGAAACAGACTCACAGACATGGAAAATAAGCTTGGAGGGATAAATTAGGAGTTTGGGATTAACAGATACAAACTACTATATACAAAATAGATAAACAACAAGGTCCTGTTGTTGTTTTATATATATATTCAATAGCTTGGAATAACCTATAATAAAAATTAAAATGAAAAAGAATATATATTTGATAACTTGACTCACTGTGCTGTTTGGGGGAGACAGCCATGATGTGTGGTCTTGCTCCAGACAACATTGTAAATCAACTATGCTTCAATTTTTAAAAAAAAGCAAAATAAAATAAAATCACATTTTTGTTAAAATGAAGATAAAAGACTGTCTAGTCGACATATGACCGAGGCAACAACAACAACAACAACAACAACAACAACAAGGATTAAATCAAGCACAAGGAGAAGGATTGGCTGATGGAGTGAGGTGTCCTTTTTCTCTCTCTCTCTTTCCCATTTTCTTGAGCTTTCCAGTTTATTTTAATCAAATGTATGTAAAAGAGAAGAGTAATTTAATGTATCCATAGGCATAGTGAAAAAATAATTTCTTTAGACGAAATTAACTTTTATGTGGAAAAAAAGGACAAGGGTTAATGTAGTATTGCTGTGACTCATTTCCATTTGGAGAATTTATGTTTGAAGTGTTTATTCTTCATTCCATAAATCTGAGTCTGTGATTTATAAACACTGCCATCAGGAGAAAACGTAACACATTTTAAAGGTTTAATTTAGGAAAAATATGTGTATTTATTAACACATGATAAGTGGTTTCCTGTTCAGACAGTTTTCTAATGACTCAGTTCTCGTAACTCCCAGTCTCCTCAAAACTAATGTGTTTATGACTTGGTTAGTCTCTTCAGAGGATAGGTTCCTCCTCCAACGATAATCTTCCCCTGATGCCGCCAGTATAGACTAGGCCTCCACCAACTTCTTATGTCTTTTCAAGGTGGGAGGATTCCCAATTCTAGATCTGTTTCCTGTTCTATATCAGCTGTGTGAGGGCTGTTGTGACAAACAGCCCCCCTCTTTGATGTGGCTTACACTGACTACTTGTATCAACGTGCATTTCTTCCTGACCCTGCCAGCTTTCATGGTGGAGATCCTCTTACTTCCACCCTAAAATCCTGTCCTTGTTATTAGTTCCAAACCCATAGAATCAACTGCTATAACTGCCTCTACTCTGCCAGGTCTGCTTTATCCTTACTTTCTTTTCTGTCAGCAACTGGAACCATGGATTTCTCCAAAGATCAGTAAAAGATTGCCCCACAGTGGAAGCTCAAGTTCTCCAGCTGTCTCGTTATAGCCTGTTCTACTCAGAAATAAATATCTGTTAGCACAATTGTTCTGAAAAAGCAGAATGAATAAAGAAGATTGAGAACGGATAGGATTATAGTGTCTTTTCTCCAGGATTGCCTAGTATGCAGTATACCTGTGAAGTGTTCCAGGAGTAGAACTGGATGTCCCTCTGTCCTTAAACTGTGACATTAACTGTGTCATCTGCATTTAGAGGCAACGTGATATCCAGGAAGTGCACAGAAATTAGAATCAATAGACCTGTATCCAAATCTCAGGTTTTTTTCCTTAAGCAAGACATTTAAAATCCTAGTCCCTTAATTATTTCATTTCTAAATTGGGATTATGAGTACTCATTTGAAAGAGCTATGGTTTGAGCCAAGTAAAAGCATGAGCTTAAGAGCTAAATGCAGAACTTGAACAGAGTGGGTGTTCAGTGACCATTGCTGTTTTTAATGGTAGAGAAGAAACATGGGTCAATGTGGGGAAGAAAAGCAGCAGAGAGAACAACTAAATTAGACTGATCCCAGCAGAGAAATCTACTTTTAAGGAGAGGAAAGGAAAGCTCATCTTGAAAAAGTGAGGCAATTAAATTCAGGAAGAGCAGCCTCCTTCAAACGTCTCCCAGTTTTGTTGGGAAGAGCTTGAGAAGGGCCCTGCGGATTTGTTTAGTTGTCACATTGTATATGATGGTGTTCAGCACAGGGACCATGGGAATGAAAGTTGAACAAGAGTGAGTGGACAGTTGATGAAGCCTGTGAAAAAACCCAGGGACAACCGAAAGAACACCCAGGAAACAGAGAAGACTATAGCTGCCCCAACGTGGGAGAAGTGTGCTAAGGCTTTATTCAGTGCCTCCAAGGAAGTGACCTTGACTACAGAGCAGATAATTGGGATGTAGGAGAGGACAGCATATGGTGGATCAACCCTTGTGATCAGAGTGAGAACACCTAATCCTCCATACCTGTTCATCCTCGTATCAGAACATGCTGCCTTAAGCACATCAGAGTGGAAGCAATAAGAATGAGAAAGGACATTGACTTTGCAAAATGACAGCCTCTTAATGAGAAAATGAGATGGACAGAGGCTGATGTACATTCTAAGGACAATTGATATTATCAATCTTTAGAATTATAAAGTCTGCCACATGGTGGCTTATCAGAGGGATCTGCAGATGGCAACAAAGTGGTCCAAGGTCCATGGCCATAGTCCTAAGTACTGAGGGTTCTGTAAAGTCAGAGCTGCAGAGGAAGAAGAGCTGGATGATTTATGCAGCTAGGTGATTTTACGAGTGTTGAACGAAAGGACATTGAGGCATTGGGGAGAGAGAGAGTGCCAGGTCAGCAGTGGACAGCATGGAGAGGAAATAAGACACGTGCTTATTAAGGCATGGCTCTGGAATCACCACCAATAGGATCACACTGTGCTAAGAAGGAAGAAGGGAATTGAGAGCCAGATGTGGGAGGCCTCTCACCCAGGAAAATCTGTTCAAAGGAAGATTGAGAACTCTGATGTAATGTTTCTGAAACAAGACACGATGAGCTAGGGAGGCAGCACTCACTTTCACTGAACCCCCGTACTGCCCAGAGGAAGCCACATCCCAAATCTATCTGCCTGAGAGGTTGCTGAGCAGATTCTCTCCATCTGTAGAGCCAGATTGAGGTCGGGGGGAAGACAGTAGCCCTCATAGATTTGGCTTCTAAGATACTTTCTACACTCATGTTACTGTCTCATCTATTTCACAACAGTTTTCTGTCAGTTAGGTCTTACTGCCTTGCATTGATGGGAAAACTGAGAGGGAACAGGGATTGAGATAATGTTATCCTGCTTAAGGAATCCCTTGAGCTACTCTCAAGTCCAGCTCATTTAATTGTCATCAGTGATGAGAGTCAGAGGCAGGAGCCAGGCAGGACCCCTAAGATTTTGGAAGGAGCATTGGCATTATGTTCTGAATTGTGCAAACAACTGTCTCTCCTGTTGGAGTCAGATCCAGAATGCAGACAGAATCCCAATCTGCCTTCATCTTTTTTGAGTCTCAGCTGTCATCTTTCCAGGAGCTTGGATCTGCAGCTCTGACTGTGCCTTACCTGTCCTGGAGACTAATACAGCCTGGCACTTCCATACTTGCCCAAGCAGGGAGAGGAAATATGAGTGATTCTCAGGCTAGGGCTCTCTGTTGAATCCCAAGGAGCCTTGTTCCATTCCCTCAGGTCCATGAGGATCAGGGAGAAGCTTTGAGAAAAGTAATTAAAACACTTTATTGCCACGTAGCAGGAAGTTGTCATTCTTAATACAGTTTTCCCAGGTGAATCCCTAGCACCTCCCGAATGAACTGGAGCCATTGATCCAGATACATGTCCCTGAACGGATCTGTTAGAAGGTAAAGGAAACTAAACCATTGAGAAAGCAAATCCCAAGGGAGCAGGGAATGATTTTGAAATTTTGAGTAAACTTCTGAAAACTCTTTCTTGTACATTAGTATGATTATCTCCTGGTTCATTTGCCATCTCATGAGGCTCTTTGTTTAGTTTAAAGTCACATTCTATTTGCAGAATTTGAAAGGAAAATATTTGTTAAGGAAATTGGAGATGTTATACACAGTTATTCCTGATTTATAACGATAATCATCAAAATGCTAATTAAAATCATGTAATCTGGCTGATGATGACATACAACTGATAATTTGAAAAGTCTGAATTTCAAAAACAGGTAAAGTATTATCAGAAAGAAAAAAAATCTGTTAGTTAATCAGAAATACACACTAAGTCCAAAGAATGGTACAAAATACTGCATATTTCCCTATTGAGTGACCTTTCAGCTCATGAGGCCAAATAGATTTTGAAGAGTATCTTCATATTATAGTTTTTTTTCCTCCTTTATATTTTACCCAATCCCATCAGCCCAAGTATTAAACTTTGTTCTGGCTGGTTCAGTAATTAAAGAGCATGAGTAGATCCTTAAAATGAATCAACTATTTAAAAGTCCCTAGTAATAGTGAACTTGGGTAGAATATCTACAAGATGAACAAATCCTTGCTTACTCATTTTGACAGTTCCTCATACCATAAATCTGGGTGTATTATGTTTTTTAAAGTTCCTGTCTTCTAGGAGAAGGAGATAAAAAAATGAAAGGAGTAAAGAAACCAGAAAATTCAGTTCTTCTTGTTTCTTTTTTCAAACTAGCAATAAGAACAATTGACATTTCTTTTTTTAGTTTTACTGTGTGTCAGACCATATTAAACAGTATATACACACACACATACACACACACACATATATATATAATTCTATTTAAGCCACAACTAAAATATTTTAAATACTTCAAGTGTAATGACAAAAATATCAGTTTTTAGAAAGTTCTACCCAGATAAGTCCCCCATTCATTGAACATCATCCATGGGTCAAGCACTGTGTTAAAATGTTGTACAGACTTTGTCTTAATCTTCATAATAGTCATATTATTATTCATATTTTATTATTGAGACAAGTAACATGCCCAATGTCACATAACTAGTGATGACAGAGTTAAGATTTAAATATTAATCTGTCAAGATTTCAAAATGGTTGTACTTTCAAAATGAACTAATGAAGTGACAGCAAAAAAGGAAAATTATATTGTTTATATTTGTTGCTATTCCTTTGAAGTGTGCACTCCATTGAATGTGATAAGGAGCAATGACTAAGTGGAAAACATTTCATATTAAATTCAAGCTTTACAGTTTACCAGCTGTATAAACTTGAGCATATTGCTTTAACACACTTGGACTTCAGTGTCCTTGTCTGTGTCCTCATCTGTTAAATGAGAATGATAATTATAAACAAATTGTATAGGATTATTTTGTGGATTAACTGATATAATTAAATATGAAAAATACTTTGTAAAGTATATAAAACTCTTAACAAATGTTACATTTTTAAATAAATCATATAGTGCATTCTTTCTTGGTGTTTTAAGCCTGATCTCCAATTAGCATCAGGAAAAGTGTCAGGAAAAGATGGTTAAAAAAGGAGACATCTGAGTTTTAGGTGCTCAAAGCAGTGTAGTTTGCCAGCAGCAGAAAGGGCACTTGGTTACCTTCAGAGTAACAGAGATATGACACATAAGAGTGAGGGCAAAAGATGTATCTCAGTTATCCAATGCTGGAAAACAAACCTTTTCAAAACCCAAGAGCTAAAAAAAAATTGTATTATTGCTTATGATTCTTTGGGTCAAGAAGTCAGTGGTCAGTGGGTGACTGGCATCAGTGGAGATGATTCACGCTCATGCTCTGCTGGCATCTACCTGGGCTGAAGGATCCACAGTGGCCTGGACTACACGCCTGAGACCTCTTGCTGGCTGTGGGTGGGTTCTGAATTAGCATCCTCTCACTGCTTAACAAATTACCATACATTAGTATAAATTCTGTGGCTTAAAACAACACAAATGTATTATCTTACAGTTTTGGAGGTTAAGGTCTAAAATTAATCCTTTGGGATTAAAAAAAAAAGATTTCAGCAGAGTCTTAGTTCTTCTGGAGGCTGTAGGGGAAAATCTGCTTCCCCTCCTTTTCCAATTTCTAGAAGTTGTCTGCATTTCTTAGCTTGTGTCCTCTTCCTTACAAATCTCCAGTCTCTCCTTCCATAGTCATGTCCTACTCCAGCTCTGACCTGCCTGCCTCTTTCTTACAAGAACCCTTGTGATTGATTACACTGGGTCCATCTGGATAATCCAGGATAATCTCCCCATCTCAACATACTGAAACAAAAGTTGGATTAAGTAAATTTGATGTGTCTGTTTTCCTCATTCTTAGGCCTTGCTGTCAGAACAGGGCAGCACATAGTAAATATCTACCATTCATACTACATTAAATTTGTCAACTAAAACAGGCACAAATGGATGAATTAATTAAGTCATAAAATATAGCATATAGTGGCTATTAAAAATGAGTTATGATTATTTCAGAAAATGCCCCCAAATTATATGTATTAAAGACTTGCTTTCATGATTTCCTCTGGCCTTTTTCCGTCCCTTTTTCTCCTTCTTTAATTCATGGAAAAAATATTTACTAAGTGCTTACTTCCTTCTGTTAATGATTTTTTCTTTTAATGCACCATGAAAAGAATGAGAGGCTAAAGCAGGAACATTAGATCATATATGTAATAAATCTCTCCCTGTGCCCGCCTGTGTTAATACTCAGTTACAGTTACTTTGCTTCTTTCCCTTTCTCCTTCAGAGGGTGTAATCCACAGCAGGAAAGATCTGGTTAATGTCTGCACAAGAATGTTACTGTAATGGGGTTTTCCTCAAGTGTATCAAGCGCCTAAGGAAATCCATGCATTTTCTCTGGGATGGGTTAGGAGGCCCCACTGGGGCCAAGGACTCTGCTCTTAAGAAGTCAGTCATCTGGGAAAAAGCCATTTGAATGGCTCTTTGCTTCGTCCAGGAAAGGCTGAAATTGTAATCTCCCCAACCAAGCATCTCAGGAAGCAGTTCCATCAGCTTGGGAGTTTTCACTTCTGGTCTCTCTGATAGGGTCCTGTGAGGGCAAAGTAACTTCTTCCTCCAGGGAGTAGCAGGGTAAGGAAGTGAAGAAAAGAGGAGAGGGTGTGGGGAAGTGGGGAAAGTTGGAGTAGAAATTTGAAGGAGAAAGATTGTCTCCTTTATGCCTTTCTAGCTTTTGTGGAATAGCGGGAAAGAAGATGGAAATAGGAGTGAGTGTTTGAGAAAAAAAAAGTCCTTTAGCAACTCTCTAGAAGTTTAAAATACAAATGAGTATTGAAACTTTCCCCTGAAACTCAGAATCATGAAAATACTTCTTGGCCTCATTCATGCTGGAATGAGGAGACACACCAAGGACAGCAACTGCCAAAAGCCAAGGCTGCAGGGAGGGGAATGCAAAATTTAGGGGGACATCAAAACCTGCAGTAATATGATAAGTAATATTTTAATCAAATTTTTTAATCCATGATCAATAAAACATCAAAAGTTTAAATAAAGACCAGTGCCACACCAAGTCATATTACAGCCTGAGGCAAAAGAAAAAATATGAACCCCTAGTTTTAATGGAAGCAAACTTATCAATAATATATTTTTAAATCTACTTTTTTGCTTATCTCATTTTTCAATTGAGAAAACTCCCATATTGGAAATTTTCACTTGACTATGTGAGAATTCTAAATAATTTTTAATTAACTTTAGCTGAGGTAAAATAATTCTGTTATGGTATAAGTCAAATGTTTACACTTAAAATCATGTTGTAAGGTTTAACACAATTGATTTAAAATTTTTTCAATATTTTTTCTTATTATGTGATTGTTCTAGAGAACATTAAATATTAAAAAATACATAAAAACATGTATAGAGGAGTGCACATTTTTAATTTTCCCTTAGACTCTAGTGTGGTTTGGCACAGTTCTGATCATTATATACAGTTTCGGTGTTCTGTTTGTCATGGACTTTTTGCATTGGTTTTTACTTTTTAAAGTATTTCTTAAAAGTGCTCTTTACCCAATTGCTGAGTTTTTAGCACCTTCCTTATATTCCATAGCCAAGGCAAATATCTTACTTTCAGCCCTGCTGTTCATAACATGTGACAAGCATGATATAGTAGAAAGAGTGAGAGCTTTGAATCAAAAGACTTGTCTTCTACTCTTGTTTAATGAATTAATGTAACCTACCTGAAACTTATGTGTAAAATGAAGATGACAAATAAGAGCTACCTCTAGCCCTATAAGGACTATATGATGTATAGTAATTAAACCAGTTATCAAAATATCTGCCAGAGAGTAGCTTTGACCCAATGAAATGTGTCATTGCAGGAACTTACTGAAGAGGGGTGCCATTTCATTCAGCCTACCATGCTATCCACTGGTAATTCCACTCCCCCAACTTTCTTCCTGACTGGAGTTCCAGGGCTAGAAGCTTTTCACATCTGGGTTTCCATCCCTTTTTGCTGCCTTTGTGCAATCGCCCTCTTGGGGAACAGCACCATTCTGTATGTAGTGATCACAGACTCCAGCCTCCATGAGCCCATGTACTATTTCCTCTCCATGCTCTCCACCACTGACATAGGCATCACTATTTCCTCTCTTCCCACAACACTGGGTGTCCTCTGGTTCAATGCTAGGATCATCAGCCTAGATGCCTGCATTGTGCAAATGTTCTTCCTGCATGGATTCACCCTCATGGAGTCCTCTGTGCTTTTGGCCATGGCTTTTGACCGCTTTGTTGCCATCTGCAACCCCCTCAGGCATGCTGTGATTCTAACCAACTCTAGAATTATCAAAGCTGGTGTGGTGATTTTTGTACGAATGCTGATCATCCTGATGCCCTTGCTCCTGCTCCTTAAGGGGTTGTCCTTCTGTGGTCCTAATATGCTTTCTCACTCCTATTGCTACCACCCTGATGTGATTAAGTGTTCTTGCTCAAGTATCAAAGTTAACAGCATCTGTGGCTTAGTTGCTCTCATTCTGACATCGGGTGTAGATATTCCCTGCATTTTACTCTCCTATGTGCTGATCATAAAGTCCACCCTCAGCGTCGCCTCTCCAGAGGAGAGGCAAAAGGCTTTTGGCACCTGCATCTCTCACATTGGTGCTGTTGCCATCTTCTATATCCCCTGGGTCATCCTGGCTTTGGTACATCGATTTGGGCATAAAGCTCCTCCGTATATCCATACACTGAGGTCAAATCTCCATTTCCTATTTCCCCCAGTGCTGAACCCTATTATATATAGTGTGAAGACCAAACAAATCCGTAAAGCTTTCTGCAAGCCGTTTCCAAACACAGATTAGCCAGTTTGACCATGCAATGATCTAGAGATAGTCTTCCTTCCTTCCTCTTTTCCTTCTTTCTTTCCATATTTTATTGAGTAACATTAGGCTTTTTCCTAGTTGTGGTAACTAATACAAAATCACGTAAGAATATCCTTGTCCTCTCAAATAGTTCATGCAATCTACTGGAAAGGACATAAAATTAAATATATAATAACAACAATGGAGGTGAAGTATTGTCACATAATTATATCCAAGAGGCCATATGGACACTGAAGAAAATATCTAGATCATGTTGGAGACTTAAAGAATTCTTAAAGGAGGTGATTACTTGAACTAAGAAGAATATGTAACACATAAAAATGTGAAAACCTTCCAGGCCAAAGGTACAACGCTGTGAAGTCAATTAAATATATATAGCCTGATACACGAAGGAATTGTATGTGGTTTGTATAGGTGGAGTAAGGGGTCTGTGTGATAGTGGAAGGGAGAAGAGAGGTTTTGTGTGAGATTATAAAGTAATATTTGTGCTAGTCAAAGTTAAAATATGGAAGATTAAAGAATGGTCAACTGGAATTGGGAAGTTTTATTAGATTCACTTTTAAGGAACATTCATTGTGCCCTGGAGAAAAACATTCTCCCTTTATTCTTCTGATTTGAGGTAATCTTCAAGGAATGCTATAGTCTTGTGTTGTTAGTTTGGACTACTTTGTAGTAGTCTTCACTCCCTTAATGCTAGGTAAATTTCCCATCTGTCCTAGTTCATACATAGGGAGTCTGCAGGTCTGGTATTATGATCTAGTATTGTTGGACTTAAAATGGATTCTGTGATTCTAGTACAGGCTCAAATCCTTAAGTCCTCAAGAGAAGATAATGAAGATAACAGGATCTCAAGAGCTCAAAGTAGAAGACAGAATTGGTAGTAAAATTTAGTGACTTCTTGTCTCTCCTGACAATATCCAGTTTCTAAATACACTCCCTTTTATCCCCTCACAAAAAATCCTCTAACATAAGATATAAGATATATGAAGGGAGGACAAAATTGGAGAAAGAGTATAAAATAATGCACTAAAGGAAAGATATTTTTTGTGCCTTATTTTATATCTCGTAGAAAAATTTACATCTCAAGGTGATGTGTATGTAGCTCATTGAGTTTAAGAGCATAGTAGCATTTCTGAGCTTACTGTAAATATTAATTTTTTACTTTGTTGAATTTTCCCAAAAGTCGTAGTAAAATTGAACAGACAGTGGTACATAGAGATGATAAATTAGTAGAACTGTAACATTAATTGTGTACACTGATGTATTTATGTATTAATTATGCACTCTGATCATCACCTGGCAGGTTCATTATATACCTTACCTCACTTTCACCCTCCACAAGTGAAGTCTCACCATTTTATGTGTTTCTTTTCTGTCATAAAGTCTGCGTTCTCTTCTCCTTGCCATTTCTTCTTCAACAAATAAAAAATTTGGAGATAAAGCTAAAACTGGGCTTACAGAGAACATTTTAGTAGAAAATGCATATATTAGGAAATAAAAAGTCTGAAAACAAATTATTTAAGTATCTATCTCTAGAATTTAGGGGAAAAAAACGTTAAGAACTCCCCAGAAAGGAGAAAAATGAAACAAAATAGTAAATGTTAGTACAAAAATTTATTTTAAAATAATCCAACAATAAATATGATTAAAAAGACAAAAATTAAAAGACATAAAAATAGGAAGGAAGAAAGAAGAAAGGAAAATGAAGAAAAGAATGAAAAAGGGAGGGAGAGAGGGAAGGGCAGGACAGAAGAAGGGAAGACAGACAGGAAGAAAACTGACAGAACAATTGGCTTTAATCTCTAATATATAGGTTCCAACTTCACATAAACTCTTTGAGAATAGGAAAATAAGGAACACTCCCTAATGAGTTTTATAAAACCAATTTTATTCATCATTGCAGAGAAGGACCCAGCCAGTGTAACCACACAAAGGAAAATAACACACACACAGAATAAACAGAAAGCAAAGAAGAAATATAAATACTATTACTTATAGAAAACCTGATAGATTGTATAGAATACAAAAAAAATCAACAAATAAACTTTTAAATTAAAATGGAGTTAGCAAGACTTATGATACATCACCATACAGAGTATTTTTCATATTTTTCACTAACACTTAGAAGAGTAGATTTAAAGTGTTACCATTTAAAATACATGAAAAACCAAACACCAAAGAGTAAACCTCACAAAGGTATAAAGCACCTCTACTCTGAAAACTATAAAACAGCATTGAAACTACAGAAATCCTGAGTAAATGGAGGTATAAACCATATTCATGGATTGACTGATTCAGTACTTTGAAGTATTATGAAATAGTCTCCCCAAGATGGTTCAGTACAGTCCCACCAAAACTTCGGAATTTCTGTGTGGATTGGGTGTGTGTGTGTGTGTGTGTGTGTGTGTGTTAACTAGTTGTTCTAAAATTCATAATGAAAATTTAAAAATAAATTTTTAAGTCTTACCCTATTCAATATCAGAATTATTGCAAAGCTACAGTGATTATGATAATGTGGGTTTTTTGCCCAGAATTAGAAAAATGGGGAATTAAAGCATAATAGAGTCCAAAACAGACACACTACATAAATGGACACTATTTGTAATAAATATGGAACCATAGACCAATGGAGAAAACATGATCTCTCCATTGAAAATTGCTGAGTTAATTTTATATTCATGTACAGAAAATAAACTTGACCCTTACCTCATACCATAAACAAAGATCTGTTCCAAAGGGATAACAGATTTTTTTTTAACATTTTTTATTGATTTATAATCATTTTACAATGTTGTGTCAAATTCCAGTGTTCAGCACAATTTTTTAGTCATTCATGGACATATACACACTCATTGTCACATTTTTTTCTCTGTGATTTATCATAACATTTTGTGTATATTTCCCTGTGCTATACAGTGTAATCTTGTTTATCTATTCTACAATTTTGAAATCCCAGTCTATCCCTTCCCACCCTCTACCCCCCTGGTAACCACAAGTCTGTATTCTCTGTCCATGAGTCTTTAGATTCCACATATGCGTGATCTCATATGGTATTTTTCTTTCTCTTTCTGGCTTACTTCACTTAGAATGACATTCTCTAGGAGCATCCATGTTGCTGCAAGTGGCGTTATGTTGTCAGTTTTTATGGCTGAGTAGTATTCCATTGTATAAATATACCACCTCTTCTTTATCCAGTCACCTGTTGATGGACATTTAGGCTGTTTCCATGTTTTGACTATTGTAAATAGTGCTGCTATGAACATTGGGGTGCAGGTGTCATCCTGAAGTAGATTTCCTTCTGGATATATGCCCAGGAGTGGGATTCCTGGGTCATATGGTAAGTCTATTCCTAGTCTTTTTAGGAATCTCCACACTGTTTTCCATAGTGGCTGCACCAAACTGCATTCCCACCAGCAGTGTAGGAGGGTTCCCCTTTCTCCACAGCCTCTCCAGCATTTGTCATTTTTGGATTTTTGAATGACGGCCATTCTGACTGGAGTGAGGTGACACCTCATTGTAGTTTTGATTTGCATTTCTCTGATAATTAGTGATATTGAGCATTTTTTCATGTGCTTTTTGATCACTTGTATGTCTTCCTTGGAGAGTTGCTTGTTTAGGTCTTCTGCCCATTTTTGGATTGGGTTGTTTATTTTTTCCTTATTGAGTCATATGAGCTGCTTATATATTTTGGAGATCAAGCCTTTGTCGGTTTCACTTGCAAAAATTTTCTCCCATTCCGTAGGTTGTCTTCTTGTTTTATTTCTGGTTTCCTTTGCTGTGCAGAAGCTTGTAAGTTTCATTAGGTCCCATTTGTTTATTCTTGCTTTTATTTCTTCTAGGAGAAAATTTTTGAAATGTATGTCAGATAATGTTTTGCCTATGTTTTCCTCTAGGAGGCTTATTGTATCTTGTCTTATGTTTAAGTCTTTAATCCATTTTGAGTTGATTTTTGTATATGGTGTAAGGGTGTGTTCTAGCTTCATTGTTTTACATGCTGCTGTCCAGTTTTCCCAACACCATTTGCTGAAGAGACTGTCTTTATTCCATTGTATATTCTTGCCTCCTTTGTCGAAGATTAGTTGACCAAAGGTTTGTGGGTTCATTTCTGGGCTCTCTATTCTGTTCCATTGGTCCATATGTCTGTTTTGGTACCAATACCATGCTGTCTTGATGACTGTAGCTCTATAGTATTGTCTGAAGTCTGGGAGAGTTATTCCTCCACCCTCTTTCTTTCTCTTCAGTAATGCTTTAGCAATTCTAGGTCTTTGATGGTTCCATATAAATTTTATTATGATTTGTTCTAGTTCTGTGAAATATGTCCTGGGTAATTGGATAGGGATTGCATTAAATCTGTAGATTGCCTTGGGCAGTGTGACCATTTTAACAATATTGATTCTTCCAATCCAAGAGCATGGAATATCTTTCCATTTTTTAAAGTCTTCTTTAATTTCCTTCATCAATGGTTTATAGTTTTCTGTGTATAATTCTTTCACCTCCTTGGTTAGATTTATTCCCAGATATTTTATTACTTTGGGTGCTATTTTAAAGGGGATTGTTTCTTTACTTTCTTTTTCTGTTGATTTATTGTTAGTGTAAAGAAATGCAACTGATTTTTGAACATTAATTTTGTAACCTGCTACCTTGCTGAATTCTTCGATCAGCTCTAGTAGCTTTTGTGTGGACCTTTTAGGGTTTTCTATATATAGTAACATGTCATCAGCATATAATGACACTTCTACGTCTTCTTTTCCAATTTGGATCCCTTTTATTTCTTTCTCTTGCCTGATTGCTGTGGCTAGGACTTCCAGGACTATGTTGAATAGGAGTGGTGATAGTTGGCATCCTTGTCTTGTCCCAGATTTTAGTGGGAAGCTTTTGAGTTTTTCACCTTTGAGAACTATGCTGGCTATAGGTTTGTCATATATAGCTTTTATTATGTTGAGATATGTTCCCTCTATACCCACTTTGGCGAGAGTTTTTATCATAAATGGGTGTTGAATTTTATCAAATGCTTTATCATCGATTGAGATGATCATGTGGTTTTTGTCCTTTCTCTTGTTGATGTGATGTATTACGCTGATTGATTTGCATATGTTGAACCAGCCTTGTGTCCCTGGGATGAACCCCACTTGGTCATGATGTATAATCTTTTTTATGTGTTGTTGGATTCTATTTGCTAAAATTTTGGTGAGGATTTTGGCGTCTATGTTCATCAGTGATATTGGCCTATAATTCTCTTTTTTTGTAGTGTCTTTGCCTGGTTTTGGTATCAGAGTGATGGTGGCTTCATAGAATGAGTTTGGGAGTATTCCCTCCTTTTCAATCGTCTGAAAGAGTTTGAGAAGGACTGGTATGAGTTCTTCTTTGTATGTTTGGTAGAATTCCCCGGTGAAGCCGTCTGGTCCTGGACTTTTATTTGTAGGGAGGTTTTTAATTGCTATTTCTATTTCCTTTCTAGTGATCGGATTGTTCAAGTGTTCAGTTTCTTCTTGATTCAGTTTTGGTGGACAGTATGTTTCCAGAAACTTGTCCATCTCCTCTAGGTTATCCAGTTTGGTTCCATATAGTTTTTCATAGTATTCTCGTATGATATTCTGTATTTCTATTTTGTTTGTTGTAATTTCTCCATTTTCCTTTCTTATTTTGCTAATTTGTGCTCTCTCTTTTTTCTTCTTTGTGAGTTTGGCCAGAGGTTTGTTGATTTTATTTACTTTTTCAAAAAACCAGCTTTTGGTTTGGTTGATTTTTTCTATGGTCTTGTTAATCTCTATTGTATTTAATTCCTCTCTGATCTTTATTATTTCCTTCCTTCTGCTGCTTTTTGGGGCTTTTTGTTGTTCTTTTTCTAATTGATTCAGATTTGAATGCAAACAATAAAAGATATAAAGTTCCTATAGATAACATTGGACAATGTATTTAAGTTGTTGGAGTAAGCAAATATTTCTTTAACATAACATATAAGGCACTAAAAATATGTGTATATATATGTGTGTGTGTATATATGTGTGTGTGTGTGTGTGTATAAAGAAACCTAGCTTGCTCTAAATGAAAACAGGACATTCTGTCCATCAAAGGACACTTTCAAGAAAGTGAATATTAAAAAGAGGATTTGTGTACTATGTGTATAAAGAACTCTATAAAATCAATAATAAAAATCAAACAAGCCAACAGAAAAATGGGGTAAAGTTTGGAATGGGCACTTCATAAGAAACTAGATGCAAAGTGCAGTTAAACACATGAAAACATGTCTGACATCATTAGTTAGGAAAATGTGAACCAATTAATACCAAAATCAGATAGGCTCTAAAGCTCCAGAAATTGCTAACATTAAAAATACTGATACCACCAAATAATGGTAAAGATATGAATCAGTGGGAACTCTCACATGTTGGTATGAATGTAGATTAGTACAAACTCTTTCAAAAACTATTTGATAGTGTCTCAAAGTTGACCCAGAGATTTTACTCATAGAATATAACCAATAGAAATGCATATATGTGTGCTCAAAAGACATAATAATCTTCCTAGCAGCATTATTTATAACCAAAACCTGAATGCAATGAAAGTGTCCAGAAAAGGAAAAATTGACAATTTTTGGTGTGTTCATACAATTACAAGACTGTTTTAAATAATGAACACTTCCAACACACAGCATTGATAAGTCTCATAAAGATAATGTGAAATGAGCCAGAAACAAAAGCATACACACTGCATTACTCAATTTATATGCTTATATTTTATTATTTTATAAATAAAAATTATAAGCAAACCCCTTCTAGGGTGTTGAAAGTCGGGATAATAGTTACTTCTGGTGTAGAAGGAAGGGATAGCTAATGGGATGCGGCTGGGGATGGGGTACTAGAGGATATCTGGGAAGGATGTATACCAGAAGTGGCAAAATCTGGCCTGGGGGCCAAACCTGGCCGCCATCTGTTTTATAAATGAAGCTTAATTTGAACCATGCCAGTTCAGAATAGTCTCTGGCTATATCATGCTGTAACATCAAAATTAAGTAGTTAAGACAGAAAACTCTATGGCCTGAAAAAGCCTAAAATATGTACTATCTAGTCCTTACAGAAAAAAAGAAAGAAAGAAAACTAAACTCACTGGCCTCTATTCCGTATCGTTGGCTGGGTAGCTGTTATGTATGATAAATCATTGAGCAGTGCATTAATGAAATGCATAATTTGATGAATGGATGTTATTATCTTTCTATTAAAATTTTATTTACAATCCAACAAATCATTATTTTCTTCCTATGATGTATCCAGATGTGTTGTGGGCGTTTAGATGGTGCATAAAGTGTAAAGTACACAGTCTTTGTCCTCCAATCACATCAAAGTCTCAATGAAGAGTTGTGGCATGTCACACAGGGCAGGAGTAAATGTCACTGTATGTTAGCGTTTCTACACTCATTAGCAACAAAAGAGAGTACGTAACAACCAAAACAGATTTGGTTATCTATCTAAGTAGAAGTTATCTATAGCTGCATCACAAATTACCACAAATGCAGTGGCTTAAAAGAAGTAAAAATGTTTATCTCAGAGTTTCTGCCAGTCCAGAGTCTGGGCACAGCTGAGCTGAGTACTCTGCAAGGCTGTAGTCAAGATGTCATTGTGGCCACGGTCTCTTCTGAGGCTCAACTAGGGAAGAATATGCTTTCAAGATCACATGGTTGTTGGCAGGATTCAGTTAGTTCCTCATGGCCAGCTGGACTGAGGAACTCAGTTCTTGCTGACTGCTGGCTAGAGGGGCCACACTGAGTTGCTAGCTGGTTGTTGGCTGAAGACAGCCCTCAGTTCTCTGCCACGTGGGCCCACCCTACATGACAGCTTGCTTCATTAAAACCAGGCTTTATGTAACAGAAGCACAGAAATAATATCCTGTCACCTTTGCCATGTTTTTCTGGTTAAAATAAGTATAGGACCTACCCACATTCAAGATCAGAGGATTACACAAGGGCTCAAGAAAGCAGGGGTAACCAGGCCCTATTTTATTATTTTATAATCTGTCCCTAACAGAAGAATGTGGGTGGAAACCATAGTTAGATTCTAAGCTCTTTAAAGGCAATAGTGGTACAACTTTTCATTCTTTAACACTGACTCACTAAATTTCAAACATGATTTGCTCTTAGTTCATTTTTATTGTTGAAGTATCAGTCCAGACATTTGTTGGAGGTTCTAAGTAGAACTATAGTGCTTGAATTGAAACCCTCACACTTTCTGCCATAAAGAGTTCTCACACAAGGAGGCACAGGAATAATAGCCAAATAGACATTAAAGACAAATAACTAAATGGGGAACACAGTGGATTTATGGATATCTAGGCAAATATATGACTCTCTGCCAGTGTGGGGCTTCTCTGTAGAAGACGCACACAATGTTTGGGTGTGGATTTTTTACCTTTCCTATGGATCTAGAATTGCTAGGACTATACAGTAGTCTGCAACCATTACTCAACTGGCCACATTGACAAGAACAACCAAATTCCCCCAGGGGTCTCTATCCTTAAACTTACTACTTCGGGAAAATAGCAAGTAAGAGAGCAAGAACACATGCACATGAGACCTCATCATCTACCTATTGTGACTGCAGCCACTAGCAAAATTGGGTCCAATTAATATATCAGGAGCTGGCCCATTTGCTGGGAAAAGTAAGTAGGTGGCTGAACAGAGATGGATTTGGGAGAGGATGTATCGTCCTCCCGCTGGATCAGTGTGGTAGCGTAAAAACAGGCTAGGAGACTGAAGTGC
Source organism: Vicugna pacos (assembly GCF_048564905.1). NCBI lineage: Eukaryota > Metazoa > Chordata > Mammalia > Artiodactyla > Camelidae > Vicugna > Vicugna pacos. The sequence continues at coordinate 29,219,141 of NC_132996.1, read as the reverse complement.
ATGTTTTTTCTCTCTTCGTTGTCACCATGCTTATTCCAGTGAACACTGGTTTGCTTTCCTGTCTTCCTAGCACACTGATAATCTAGACATAATGACATGCATCTCTCTATTCCCCAGTGCCTAGAACAATGTCTAAGCTTTCCATTTATACAGATTATTTGGTTTATTTTGCTTTGTATTATTGTCCCTGTGGACCACTGGTCACTTGAGTTAATTGCCATATCCCTTCTGAGATCACACAGCACTGTCCTGTATTAACAGATGGAGAGAAGAGGATTTTGGTATTCTCTGTCTGCAGCCCCAGGGAGATTCACATTTTACCAGTGGCCCCATAGATCAACTCCGCTTTCCTGTAAAATCAGTGGCGCCAGAGCTGTAGCTCATTCTCTCTCTGCTGTTGAAGACAGAGAAGGCTTCTCTTTGCATGTAAAACTGGTAAGAAACAAGAGAAAGGTGTTCATTCTGTTGATTTTGTGCTTTGTTATCTATTCATAAGTATTCATAGGAGCTAAAGAAAGGCAAATAACATTAGATTTTACCTCATCCATATAACACACAGATGGCTGAGCTCTTCTAGTTTATAGTTGAATATTACAGTGGGTTTTTTTTTCTCAGATTGAAGTGAACCCTGGAAACTGGCAATTAAAAGGGAACTGTAGAAAACAAGCATGAAGGGAATGGTAACAAGTATACTTGTTACAGGGAATTCACTCTCAGGAAGTAAACTCTACCTAGTATTTTAAGAAGCTTGATTGAAAAATAATAGTATAATAACAAATACTGCTATTATTTGATTTTAAACCTTCCTAGAATTTATTATAACAATGTAAATTTACTACTTCAAAATTATTTTTCATATTTTAATTGAATAAGACTCTATAACATTTGTAACATTTCTGAGTGCATTGAGTCAACTGCCTCTTTTATTTTCTGCTGTGTCTACTAAAAACCTCTCTCATCCTCAAACCAGCCCCCATTACCTCATAGCCCTTCTGCAGTAAATTTCCTTCTAATCATTCATGGAGGGAAAAAGTAGGCACTGGTTTAAAAGGAAGGAAATTCTAACATGCTGTGATCTGGGTGACTCTTGAGGACATGGTATTGAGATAAGCCAGTGACAAAAGGATAAATACTCTATGATTCCATGTATATGAGATACTTAGAGTAGTCAAAATCATAGAGACAGAAAGTAGAATGGTGGTTGCCAGGGGATGGGGAAAGGGGAGAATGAGGAGTTGTTGCTTAACGGCTATGGAGTTTCAGTTTTACAAGATAAGGAATTATGGAGATGGATAATGGTGAAGGTTGCATAACATTATTAATGTATTTAAATCCACTGGACTATACACTTAAAAATGGTTAGGGTAGTAAACTTTATGTTAGGTGAATTTGACCACAATTTTAAAAACTATAAAAAATAAACTCAAAAAACAAGTAGCTCTGAGTGACATTTCCCTCAGAGAAGCTTCCACCAACCTGCCACTGCTAGTGTCAGTGCAGATGTTGGCCCTCATCTTTGTGAGGTCTAATTACTGTCATGCTCTGTCATATATTCAGTCACCTGCTGCTTTCTCATGGACTTTTCTATACCAGTTAACCCCTGTCATTCTATATTTTAATCTCTCAGTATGTACCATATCTTTAATCTCAGTTTAAAAATATGTGCGTTTCTCTAAGTCTTTCCAGTCTTATCTTCCATCCACCTTATGGTCTTCTTTAGTCATGGCTTATTGTTCTTGCATTCACTGATAAGTTTCCAAAAATAATATACACTACTTACTTTTCCATTCATTCTTCAAGCCCCTGTAGCAGTTCCTCAGCTTTCATCACCGGACTTCACCTGTTTTTGATTTTGTTTTTGTTTTTCCTGTGTCATAGAGTCACTAGTCTGCTCTTAGTAGCATTTGAAATTTTCAATCCTCAGAAGAACTGACCACTCAAGCAATTCAGCACTGTTGTTCATGTAACACCCAGTCATGGCACCATGCTCTCTTGATTTTAGTGGTTTCTGGAAAGCTGTCTAGTCTCATCTTGCTTTAGTGTATATAGTCTTTTCCAATAATTGCTGCAGATTTCCATCTTTACTGGTTTTCTCTTATAAATCTACTCTCTGAAGGTATTCACCCACACTATTGGATTAAAAATGGCACTTAGAATGATAACTCCCAAATGTATATTACCAGCAAAAATCTGGAGATGTTTGCCTGGAGATTCACACCCACATGCGCACTGAAGAGTAATGGATATCTTTAGGTGAATTACTTTTAGTCATTTCATACACAGTGTATTCATAATTGAGTGTATTGATTTTTCTTAACTAATTCTCTATTCATTTAATCTTATGATCTGATGGAGCTTAAAATTCTGTCAATATAAAATGTAATTATCATCAAAGTGTATAAAATTATATTAACATATTTTCCTTGAATTTCAGAGTAAAATGTTTATTTATATACCTGTATACATGTAATAGAGTTTGACTGAGAGCTTTCACAATGACAGAGTACTTATCTATAACTTTAGATAGTGCTCCTAATCAAAAGAAAATTTATCTAGATATTTTTATGTAACAACATAATTTACTATTTCTATAGGAGGTGAGCATTGTGAAGAGAAATGGTACAAATCTGGAACAACAAGGAGATCTTAGGTAACTTGACATCTAAATTTCCGACTTTCTTATTGAGTGGCATTCCTGGCCTAGAGTTTGTCCATGCCTGGATCTCTGTTCCTTTCTGCTGTCTTTATGCCACTGCACTCTCTGGAAACAGCATGATCCTGCTTGTCATCATTACCCAGCAGAATCTCCACGAGCCTATGTACTGTTTCCTCTCTATGCTGTCAGCTGCTGACTTGGGCTTGACTCTTTCTACAATGTCAACAACGTTAGGTATCCTCTGGTTTGATGCTTGTGAAATCAGTCTAGATACCTGCATTATCCAGATGTTTTTTCTTCATGGATTTACCATCATAGAATCTGGGGTGCTGGTGGCTATGGCCTTTGACCGCTACGTGGCAATTTGTGATCCCCTGAGGTATGCTACCAAACTCACTAATTACACAGAATCATTCAGATGGGCCTCTTAATGATTATGCGCACAGTCACATTAATATTACCACTACTTTTGCTCCTTAAACCCCTCAATTTTTGTGGAGTGAATGTCCTTTCCCATTCCTACTGCTATCATCCAGATGTGATTAAATTAGCATGTTCAGATACTCGGGTCAATAGCATGTGTGGGTTAATTGATCTCATCCTGACCACAGGAGTAGATATACCATACATCGTCCTGTCTTACATCTTGATCATTCGCTCTGTCCTCAGTATTGCCGCCCCTGAAGAACGACACAAGGCCTTTAGCACCTGTGCCTCCCACGTTGGAGCAGTTGCTATTTTCTACATTCCCATGATGAGCTTGTCCTTGGTGCATCGCTATGGCCAGTCAGCCCCCAAAGCGGTCCATTCGATGATGGCCAATGTATACCTGCTCTTGCCCCCTGCGCTCAACCCCATCATCTACAGTGTGAAAACAAAACAGATTCGCAAGGCTATACTCAGGTTTCTCCTTAAAAAATAAACAGAGATGATTAAGTTTGAGGAAAACATGATAGAAGTGGCTTTCACTGTACAAAAGCAATCCTGGTATGTTACTGAATATTAGAAATTTTTTCTCATTTTTTTCACTTATTCAACAAATATTTAGTAAGCATTTTTGTGTTTTAGTCATGAAATATACATATAGTAAACCTTCAGGATTTTACAGTCCAATCAGGGAAACAGGAAAATAATAATAATGAAATAATAAATATAATACCTATAGTAACTATAGTAACCATAGTTAACAGACAGAACCTTAAAACTCAGTTGCCAAAAATGGTAGAAAAATTCAAAGGAAAAAGGAGCTACAAACCTGATGAGAATCACATCAGTTTTATTGCAATTGGCACAGTGGTCATAGGTAGGAGGGGGGCTTCATGAATCCCACAGCACTGGGGGCAGCAGTGTGCTGGAGCCAGCTCACACCTGCTTGCAGGAAGACACAGTGGGCATCTCTTCTCAACTCTGGGTTCAGTGATGTCATATTGGCAGCTTGAAATCAGCATTTACAACCGTGGGAATTGATAAACACGACAAATGAAGAGTTTTGTCTCTTTGTTTTAAGCTTCAGTTTACTAGCACACTAGTGACTGGGGGGTCTATCTTATGTTTGGCCTTGTGAGAAGCAATAGAAATTAGAATGTCCAGAAAATGTAATCCCTTGCACTCAAGAAACTTGAAGTCTAATGTGTGAAAGTAGTGATGTAGGCAAAAATGTTACAAAATAATGTATGAAGTGTTGTGATAGTTGATAATACAAGATTATACCCCTTGTCTGTGTTGCCATCTGAGTTTAAAATGTTCCCCAAGATAAATGGAGGAGAAGAGTACTTTGGAAGAAACTGTGGGAAAATCTAAGAACTGTTGTGTCACCATGTTACTCTTCATAGAGGAATGCTGTCCTGAATTTTAAATTCATACACCCTACCTGGACATAACACTGAAAAATAGGAAAACACAAAATCTTTTTTTTCTTTTATCCTTTTGTTTTCTCTATCCATCAGATCCTTCCAGGTGAAATTAGATTATAAGATTTTCATTAGTTGCTTAGGGAACATCTCTAGTTTAAACAATACTATTTTATAAAGAATTGATTTGTAGATTTGGTTTAGAAATTCGGCTGTGCTCCCTGAATTGTAAATGTGGGGAACTTTTGTTCTGGCAATTGTGCATGCCTGTTAGTTGCTTCAGAAAGAGAGAATGCATAAGAATATTAAAGCTGAAGGATTTTGTTTTGAGATTCTCATAGCACTACAGCATTATAAAGGTACTCCTAGCTTTTAAAGAAAAGAATCTAGATATCTTTGGAAACATCTGGCTGGAACTGAACATGAAAACAAGATGATGGGCAAGGAGAAAAGTATTGGGGAACTTCTATGAGGTGCCAACAAAACTTAGATAATTTTATTTAGCTTGGGTTGTCTTGGTCAACCAAATGTCTAGGATATGACATATACATGCCACTGAGTGTGAGCCATTAAAGGGACTAGACTATTGCCTGACTTAGTATGTCTAGTGGACTTGAAATATGTTTATTAAATTAGCATTCTAATAAATCACATTAGCTCAAGGGATCATCATTATCAAGATACTCATAAGAGAGCCTTGAAGATCTGGGTACCTCATCCGATAGGTCACAGGTAGAAATAAGAAAGGGACAAGGAAGGAAGAACAGCTGTATGAATGTGAAGTCATAACATTGTTTTCACTGTTTTTCCATACACTGTGGATGTCCTGATTGATTTGTGTGTACCTGTTGTTTTCTCTGTCTTTTCTCTCTATTCAATTGATTTATCTGATCAGTTTGTGAAAAAAAAATCCATCAAAATGTTTCCTGCAGAAGGATGGATCTAGTTGATGTTTCTCAGCCTTGAAGTAAGATGCTTACTTATCTACTTCATTAGCCAGTTTTACAAATAGGCTTTTATTGTCACCATTCCTCTGATGCAGCAGGTTAACCCCATGTTCAGTTATGCCACTTCTCACTCTAAAATACCACATTCTTTCTCTTTAGTTTTTAACCTACATTGTATTCATAGTTCTACTTCTATGAATCATTCTTCAACCAACAGAATAAAGTGGCTGAGGAAAGTGAGCAAGCTGGGATGGATAGATCACATAAGGTCAGAACACTCACCCTCAGATGACTTCCATGACAGGGCCCAAAGGACACACAATTCACTAAGGCTATTAGGAGTGACCTGTGAAAATTATCCCAGCATTACTAAGAAGTTAAGCAGTGGCTCTCCTCATCTGACCGGAGATGACCGTAGGAGTTGCAGTCACAGATCCAGGCTCATTAGTATCCGTGCATATGGTGAAGTCTTGACATAATAGAGGCCAGTTAGCAGTGCTTAATCACCAAAACCCAGAGGGCTGTGATGGTGAGAACCAACAAAGTCCAAAGGGCAGACAAGAGAGTTTAACATGCAAGCAGTTGTAGAGATGGTTAATTGAGCATGTCATCCCTGGGGCAAAACAGACAAGCAGCCAAAAAGGGGCTAGCTAGGTAACATCACAAAAAGAAGACAAGAATGGATGGATGAGAAAGAGGCTTAGAAGAACTGTTATACTCTGATATGAGCTTGACCTTGGGTGAAGGAGAGATAAGAGTAGGTTTTGGTAGAATGAAACATCTTAGACTATAGTGCAGTTCTAAACAGAATTAGCCACGGCTACTGGGTATCCACAAGTCAAAGTCACCTGTCAGGGGAGTCCTGTGTGTTCCAGAACTGGACCTGCCTTAGTTTCCTGGCCACCCTCAGCCATTGGCTGGAAGCAGCTTGTGGGAAGTGTGGCTTCCTTGGACTGTGATGGGTTTAAAAGCTCAGCAGCTAGGACCATTGTTCTCCCTAATCTCAAATGTCAAAGGCACATTTTAATCACCAGCACATCTGTCAAAATAAGAGGCAAATATGTAGGATAGTACAAGGTGGAACCAAACCACCAAACCTTGAAACAAGAGAAACCAGAGCATGTGCTCAGGAGGCATTTAACCATCTGCCACTTCCCAGTCTGCATGTGCCTCTCTTGAAACTTCAAACACTTAGGAAACGGAGTAGCAGAGTGAAGAATATATGAAAATTTTAGAATTATTTTTGCAGCTTTTCTGTAACCCAGAAATTATTTTGAAATATGTTGAAAATACTCATTAGAAAGCATCTCATTGGTCCTGCTGGAGTCAGGTATCAAAAGTCTCTACTACTCATCAGTCACGTGTACAAGCCCAGAGTATTGGGCCCACCTCTGGGTCTAAGGCTGCTGTCAGAAAAGGGAGAATATTTTGCCAAAGGACTACCCAATATCACTCTAATACCCACTCTTTATCCAACAGAGTGCATTAAGAACATTCAATTAGAGACAGATGTCTTTAAAGCAAAGTCAAGATCCTGGGGATTAAATGATTGGCTAAACAAAAGAATGTAGTCAAAAGTTTCCCTTTTAGCGAAACTGCTCAAGGCAAAAGTATCAAAGATTACAAAATCACTGATAAATAACAGAGCAGTTACATAAAATTACGGCGTGTAAACACGTTATTAGCACTCCATAGGCCAAGAGAGATGGCTTCAGATATTTTGAAGCAAAGATTAAAAGGTAATCAAGATTAAAAAAAAGTTACTTTGTTAGGCACAGAAATAATAAAATATCCCTCGCATGTAATTTATATTCTTATAAAATTTTCATGTTTATTATGTTAAATAATTACTTATTCTGACAATTTCTCTTTTATGAACTCAATTTAATACTAAATACTTTGCTGCTAATAACAAATAATACTACACACCATTAAACTTTAAGGAAACTAATAATTGTTAGTCTGGGACAATTTATGAGAATTAACCAAAATATGCAAAAAGCAACTACAAAATGTCTGTAGTAACTTAAATCTATGTTTCTATACTCATTGTCCTGTGTTGTGTTGGACAGACAGGAAAGAAATCCATTATTGAAAACTAATTTTCACAAAAATATACATTTATTTGTCCATCATTTATTCATTCAGTGACTATTTATCTACACCTACTATGTATAAAAATAAATAAAGCATACTCTCTAAAAACATGTATTCTCATGAAGTATTTTTAACCATGTCTTTTTACCAGAATAACCCATATGCCCAATTAATACCTCAAAGTCAGCAAGTCTGAAACCAAACTTATTTGGTTTCATTAAGAAACAAATCCTGTTGATGAGTGAAATTATTTCTGATAATGAAGAATGCAAGGTGATTCAAAGTTTTTTGTCTTTGAAAACACTTGACCAGTTGATCCTCTGACCTGGACATGTTTCTGTTTAAATTTCTATTTGATCAACTGTGTCTACCAGTACATGTCAGATAAAGAAAAAAATATGTTTTAGCCTAAATAACTAAGACTAAATAAGATAATGCACTTGAAATTACTTGGAAAATAATAATCACTATACAGATGTTAATTAATATAATCCTTGAGAACCAACCTATTTTTTTTCTGAAAGTTGCTTCCACTTGAGTCATGCTGTTGCCAAATCTTTCTTCTTGTATTGAAAGGGCTACCCCTCTGGTGCCCCTTGACTTGTGATTCTGTTTTACTCCTTGCTTCTGAATTGTAGGAATACATGTTTTCATTTTAACAAACAATGCATATACACTGTGTACCTGGTACTATGCTATTACCTGGAGATACTTTCAAAGCATTCACTTAGTTGTACATAAAAATCTATAAATAGATTCTTTACAAGAAGCACACAGAATAAAAACCAAGAGGAAAATACCAGATCATCATCTTAAATGCAGTATCCATGTTCAAAGTAACAGTTCAATTTCATTTTTAATTAAAACATGTAAACAGAGAGTTACTGCGTCATTGTGTTTATTTTTCTTTGTTTGGTTCTTTTTCACCTGTCTTAGCATCCACATTTCCTGATGCCAGATAAGCAATCTGGAGCCAGGAAGGCAAAGCACAAAAGAAGAAATCCCCCTAGGGTGTGTTTATCCCAGTTGGGTAAATGACTACACCATCAAGATTCCTTATAAAAATTCTCCATTCATAGAGGTAAATGGGTGATCTTCATATACCCACTCTAAGTAAGAGTAAAAGAAGTCTTTCCTCTCATCTAAGGGCCAAGTCAAGCAGCAGTTTTCAGATCAGAAACAGTACTTGCTCCTGTCTATAGTAAAATCTGTCTGATGACTCTAAGCTGCATCGTGAGTAGCTTAGCTTAGCTAAACAAAGGGAAGACTTTTCTTGGAAGTGAAGTTAAAGACAATAATTCACCTAGTCTTGTGGCATTTGCTCCATCAACATCTCTATTTGTATTCCTTCTAATTTTCCAGATTTTGAATGGTAAGACTTTCCCCACTTACCCCTGGTACTTTATCTTCAAGCCCTCTGAGCTCCTGGTTATTCTTAATTCCCACTCTTTTATTGACTTTTTTGACCCTGATGCCTATTCAGAAATCCCAAATCCTGTATAGATGTTTCACTTTAGTTTAGTTTAGTTAATGATGGTAAAAGCTGTTCTATATATATATATAGAACACACACACACATATATATTTCTTGATACATACAATAGTCAAACCTCAAAAATACAGTCATTGACATAACCTCACTATTTTTTAACTTAATTTCTAATTGGTTTACATTTACTGCAGCATATTTATTGCATATGGTGTCCTACGTCTGCAGCAATCTGATTTATCTTTTTTATTTTGAACATAAGGGCCAGTATGACACAGGAAAATGACCATACCCTTTGAGTCAGACAGATCTGGACTCACACACTGGCTCCATTATATCTACTGATGGGAACCTTCAATAATTTCTTTTCTCTGAACATAAGTCAGCTCACCTGAAAACGAGGAATGTCAGTCACTGCCTATTTCATGGTGCCATTAAAGTAACAGTGTAGACATATCTAGCAAAGAATCTGGCCCAATATTAATTTTTCTTCTCTCTGAGAACAATTAAAACTATCCTCTCATCAGTCTTCCAACCTTTCACCTACTTCATATTTCAGGTCCCAGACACAGACGGCAGTGCCTCCCTTCAACATAATCAAACAACAGTCACTGCTTCACCTCCATGTAAGTAACTTGTAACATTGCACAGACTATTTTCCTAAATTCAGAAAATGTATATGTTTTGTTTTTAATCGGGTAAGTCGAATGTTTGAATGTGTTTTCATCTGATTTAACTTGGAACACAATGTGCTCTTTCAGGCTCCAGACCCCACAGTCTTCTTTTGGAACAGTCATTTTTCTTCCACTTGTTTTGGTTTGTTTTTCCAGGGATGGTAATTATCTGTATGTTGTCTTTTCACTTTTTGCCCTTCACAAATATAATTGTCTCATTGTTTTCTTTTTATTATTTACTCCTGTGCATTTATGGGAGAGTTTTCAAATATATTCTCCTAATTGAACTGATTTAAATTACTGTACCTCAGTTCTGCTTTTGATTGTATCTGACATTTGCTTTAATTCATTATGTTTGTAGTATCTCATAATTTTGGCCTTTTTCCCCAATTTTTTTCTTTAATAATGATATACAGTGCTATTGTCTGAGTTACCTTAGGGTATTTTCTTCTCAGTTCTACAGGGGTTTTAACATCTTTGATGATGACCGAGTCTTTATGATGTAATAAGGAATGTGCTGTGTGGTTTACAGACATTATTAAATGTTCATATATGCTTATACTTTGACTTTTCCAGATGCTCTTCCCTTTTAATTTGTATGCAATATTTTAAAGATTTTATGCTAGCATATATTTTCCTTTATACACTCCCTAGCAGAAAGCAAGGTCTGTCACACCTAGTTTTTCAATAAACTCTTCATGGGGCTTGCTCATGGCTGCTGTCACAAGTATGATTATGTAGAGTGCACTTTCTGGTCTGATTTGCAGTTTCACTAAGTAACACCCATGCCACTAACGTCATCTAGTTCTTTGCCACTTTGAAATAATGGAGGAAATTAAAACCTAAATTCCAAAATTGTGCTGTTGCCAGATTTATTCTGTTTCCTCTTCTACTGACAAAGATGTACTTGAGCGAATATTTCAAAATTCAGTGTGTCTCTACTAATGCTACCCCTCGCACCAATATCTTTGCCTGTTTTTCTTGAGGTGAGATGTCTGGTGCAAGGAGAATGCTCTGGGTCACTTTATAGTTAAGCATCTTATAGAAAGAGATGCCTCTTTTTATTTTGGTGTGGACTCTGGATTCCTGAGTGTAGACTATGGTAATGGTGTTAAGTGCTATCCTATGTTTTGACTTAATTCATCTCCATATTCCTTAGTTAGGAGCAGTTAATCACTCTAAAAACATTCTGGAAGAAGGCTACCTATCAGTTTTAACATTGATATTTCTTTGGTCTATTCCTTTTCCCCTTTTTTGAGAATTTGATAGAAATTGAGAGAGACTGTTTCAGGAAGTACTGGTTAAAGATACTTTATAATGAAAGTCTACTTAAAATCTTAGGAAAACTCTAAGAGTGATACACTGTATAAATTAGAAAGAATTGCAGTGCAGACAGATATTGATGATCAACACATGGGAGGTGAGAATACATTCATATTTCTGAATTAGGCAACCTGATACATCAGGCTAGCATAGATCTGTAGACCTACAATTGAGCCATAGAGCTATCAATCAAAACGGGAAAAAGCAGAATACACACGCTGCGGGGGCTCTGTGGACTAATGCAGGTGTGGTAGTTTTGCGCTTGAGTTTCTTTAGTGGAGAAATCGAAGAGGTAAACATATGGGTCTGATATTTAAGAGGGTAGCCTGGGATGAATTAAATATTTTAAAGTAGTAAAGTAAATGAATAAAAAGGATTGTCCATGGAATGCTATGGAATCGAAAGTATGTAGAAATAAGTAACATGTTTGGAGAAATAAGGATGCTGATTTTTAACTAAATCTGTAAGTAAGTTATGTAGCTAATTAGATGATAAAATTGTATTAAAATGGGCCTACTTAGTGGAAATGATCTTGGATGGCATTCCAAAGGAACTACAGAAGACTTAAAGAAGTTAAAAATGTATTTTGAGCAATAGCTTATTTTTATAAAAATGTTATGTCCACTGCAGATTAATTTCAATTAGAGCATCTCATGCTTAAGAGTTTCCTATTTGCTAAAATTAAGCTGCATTCATTTATTTAAATAGCATACAAAACATATACAATCCAGAAATAAAACTGTTTGAACTCTGAACCATAGAAATGTCAAATAAGAGATTTACATAGATATCTCTAACATATTTGCCTTGTTTATTAATAGAGAATTATATCATTGTTGATGTAGAATTATATCATCATTATTATAATTATTATTTTCATTAGAATATGTAGTGTAGTTTTTAATAGCACAGGCTCTAAAGTCTTAATTTTCTCATTCCTAATGTCATCCCTTTCAGATTTTACAACATTTGGCAATTTATCCTAACTTTTAAATTTCTCTTTATTTTTATCTGTAATAAAAACCTCTCTCTTTTAGGTTTGCCATAGGCTCAAATGAAATAATCTATATAAAATACTTAAAACATTGTATAGGATATGGTCTTAACATTCACATAATGTTATATATCTGAGTAACCCTATAAGAGATCAAAGGCCAGATTAAGGACCAGGGTATACATGTTACAAAAGATTATTATTGTTTTCCTCGTTGATTTTTACCACAACACAGGCAGCCCCATAGTGGTAAGCAAGGCAGTATTTTAATGTTACAGTTCAAGAATATCAAGCTTCAGATTCACGGGACCCGAAGCATCTTCCCTCTAGTTCCCTTTAATAAATAAATGTAATGAGAAAGGATGAACTGACATTATCTAGGGTGGAGTCTTAGGTATATGTAATCCCTGAAAAAGAGATGTTTCCCTGCAAAGTTACAATGATTTTTCACTTAGATTCTGAGTTTAATAATTCTAAAGGTCCAAGGCAGAATTAGTCAATTATTCTCTTAGGCCAAGTCCTGCTCATGGTTAAATAGAATATTTCAGGAAGAGCAAATGAAATACAAATCAATTAGTAAATACATACTGAATATTTACTATAAGTGAAGAAATCTACAAGACAGAGATAAGCTAAAATTAACCTTTTATTCTAACGAGTCCTCATTAATAAGCATCAGTTTATAATCCAGTTGAAAATTTAAAATGTAATAAAAAATACTGGTAAGGGTACAGGATAATAAGTGATAAACACCAAATAGATTTAGCTAAGTAAAATGAAATTAAATTGAACTCCAATAAATATCTTATTTCAGTGATGAATTTCACAGACATGATACTGAGTGAAAAAAACGCAAGATGCAAATAGTATACACTGCATGATTCCATTTACATCAAGATCAAGAACAGAAATTATGGTAATAGAAGTCAGACCAATGGTTACTATAAAAGGGAACATGGATGAGGATGAAGTCTTCTTGGTTAGTGGTAATAATTTGTAGTTGATCTCAGAAGTGGTTACACTAGTGTGTATAGATGCCAAACTTAACTGAGCTGTACTCTAAAGTCTTGTGCACTTTACTAAATGTGCGTTTAATTTCAAATAAAAATAATTTTAAAATTCTAAATTTAGAAAGTCAAGCTCTTACAAGAGAATTCTGCTCCTGCAGCATAATGACAATTTTCCATAATTCCACTTTCCCTACTTTCCTCTTGACTGGGGCTCCTGGACTTGAATGGGCCCATGTCTGGATCTCCATCCCCTTCTGCTGCCTCTATATAACTGCTCTTTCTGGAAATTTCTTGATCCTGTTCGTAGTCCTCACTGAGCCAAGCCTCCATGAGCCCATGTACTATTTCCTCTTCATGTTGTCCACCACCGACATTGGCTTATGCATCTCCACACTGGTGACGGTACTGGGAATATTCTGGGTCAATGCCCAGGAAATTAGCTTCAATGCTTGCTTATCACAGATGTTCTTCATTCATCTTTTCACTTTCATGGAATCTTCAGTGCTCCTGGCTATGGCCTTTGATCGCTTTGTGGCCATTTGTAACCCCTTGAGATATGCCACCATTCTAACGCACACAAGGATCGCACAGATTGGTTTAGCAGTCATCACCAGAGGGACAGTCATTCTGACACCACTAGTCCTGCTTCTTAAGCGTCTATCATTCTGCAACAGTCATGTGCTCCATCACTCCTACTGCTTCCACCCTGATGTGATGAAGCTCTCGTGTTCAGATACAAAGATTAATAGTGCACTTGGACTAACTGCAATTATCTCTACTGCTGGAGTGGACTCTGTCTTTATCCTGCTCTCCTACGTCTTGATTATTCGCTCAGTTCTCAACATCGCATCCCCAGAGGAGAGGAAAAAAGCCTTCAGCACTTGCATTTCTCATATCACTGCTGTGGCCATATTTTACATTCCTCTGATCAGCCTGTCTTTTGTTCACAGATTTGGAAAACATGCTCCACGCTATGTGCCCACACTCATTGCTAATGTATACTTGCTCGTTCCCCCTGTGATGAACCCCATCATCTATAGCATAAAAACAAAGCAGATTCAGAAAGCTATGCTCAAACTTGTATGTTCCAATGGACTTCATATTTAACAATTCTGCTCCCATAATGACCTATTTCAAAGTCAGTGAAAATTTACCACAAATTGGAGTTAAAAACCTGTACAATTTTAGAGTTGGGTGGAGCTAGACATTATCCAGTTTGAACATCTCCACAATTTAGTTAATTCCACCTAAAGCAATCGTAGCTTTTCTACCACTAAAATATCAATTCAGAGTTTCACTACTTCTCCACTAACTTGTTCCTATAGATGACTAACCAAACTCTCATCTCTATTCTATTTCTGCCCAAAAGTACCCATCATTCACTTTGAACTAATTTTCCAAATATCCAGCTCAAATAAAATTCTAAAACAAACTAGTAGATATCTCTTTCATGGTTATTTCTTATACACCAACTAAGCAAAGCAAAATCTCCCATCTATGATGAAGTCCTCCACAGTTAGGGTTCAACTTTCCTTTAAAGTTTAATCTACCTATTTCTCTCTTCACATGTTTTATAAGTCTAAGGAAATCTGTCCGCTAACTGCTCTGTCATGTACATGCAATTTTCCTAATGGTGTGCTTTACTATTGATGCCACTTTAACCCCAACACCTACTACTACAACTGGAAACTACCTATGTGTCAAGGGTCATCTTTAAATATCTTCTCTATTAAATTTTTCACGATTACTCCAATGACATCTGATCTCTCATTCTCATAATTTGCCCTTTATAGTGCTCTATCTGTATCTTTTTTGCCTTCAAGTGTTTTTGACTATACACTTGTACATAATTATTATAGTTTCCACAAGGCTGTAAATTCCCTAAATTAAAAAAAAGTCTTGATTTTCTTTTTTTAATATAATTTTCTTTTTTATTTTATTTTTATTGAAATGTAGTTGATTTATAATGTTTCAGGTGTACAGCAAATCGATTCAGTTATACATATACATACATGCATATATATACACATGTATTTTCAGTCTTTTCCATTAGAGCTTATTACAAGAAATTGAATATAGTTCCCTGTGCTATACAGTAGGTCCTTGTTTATCTATTTTATATATAATGGTGTGTATGTGTTAATCCCAAACTCCAAATTTATGCCTCCCCCTCTCTCTCTTCTTCATAGTTTGTTTTCTATGTCTGTGTCTCTTTCTAGTTTGTAAATAAAATGTGTTATCTTTTTTTTTAGTTCAAATCTATGATTCCAGTAGGTCTCATTATACACTATACCTTGTAAATTTTACCAGCATCTTACTAATTTAGCATATAAGGAAATCATGCTTTTCCATCTCCCTTAAATGTTGACAGGAAATAAGTTTTAAATAGAGCAACAAAAATCAGGATGTAAAAAACATATCAAGTGTTTGAAATGATAATACCTATACATTCATATGACTGTATAGAGATAAGGAAAGATGATAGCATATGGCTGTTGAAGAAAAAAAATCACATGAATACTAGACATTTTACTAATTCACATGTATATGTAACATGAAAGTTTATTTTTTTAATGTTGTTCTACCAATTTTACTATCTTGGAGAAGCACTGATATGTACCATGGTGGAACTTTAACAGATTTTGAATTTACAAAAATGGGATTCGAGGCCTAGTTTTTCCACTGCATGAAATATTACAAAGTTTATCTCTCTAGCTTTTACTTTCTTGGATGAAAAACTTCAATTTTATAAGAAATATGATTTTTACATTAAATGAGATAATTCACTTAAAGCACATAGTATGGGACGCATTGTGGGATTCTACAAATGGTATGTCTTAGCTTCCTTTCAAAGTAACTGTAAGTATTATCATCTCCAATTTACCAGTGAGAAAATTTGATCAAAAATATTCTAAGTCCTCTGATTTGAAAAATTTTGCATATTAACTTTTGAGTGAGGCCAGAAAACTGAGTGAGATTTTGATTTAATTTCACTTAATATACTTTTCAGTCAAATAATTATGAAGTCAATGGAACATGAATGACCTTATCATCAATAACTATTCTATAATCACTAAAACATGCACTTGAAATTTTCTGCTTAGGGCTCTTTCTATAACCTCTCATGTCAGCGCGATATCATGTACACACGAACACCATGCGGAGAGAAGCAAAGCAGTTCTCTGTTTACTGATTCTTGTAAAAGGGTTTATATAGGACATGCACGATGCCTCACATACCATCTAAGTTATAACAATGTTAATAATCTTGATCTATTTAGGTTCCCAGGCTACTGCAGTAAGCATAGGATGTTACATATCAAGGACAGATTGTTTTAAAGTTCATCACAAAACTTCATTAAGTAGGCCATCTCTTATCCAGCCAGCTATGTGACATTTCCCACACCTTGTTTATCAGTTCAGCCCATGGCTTATTCTCTAGAGCCTTCAGGCGGGAGCCTACATTTCACATATTTAAGATACTAAGTAATGTCTACGAGCACATTTCTGTGATGTCTTTTTCAACTGCAATTGCATAGAACAATAATGGAGATGATCTAATTCAATCACCTTAACATTAACATTAAATGACAAGACTAAAGACGTGTCTCTTCTGAACCCAAGCTGAGTATCCTCAGACATAAGGTATGCTGGGATCCCAGTAGCCTATAAGAGGAATAAAAATTGAGACTGGATAGTAATAAAAGCTGGAGATTAAAAAAGAAATGTAGACAGCAACACTACATGTATTCACAAGAGGTGTCCCAAACTAAGATTTGGAGCCAGAATGTTTCACAAAGGAAGTAAAATTGTGTAGGTATAACACAGCTGCAGGAGTATATTCCTCACAACAAACAGTTGGAGCATTGTGGTTCTGAATGTTCATAAGTGACCAGTGGGATTCCAGCCAATGATTGGGACTATGAGGAAATCCTCCCGTTTTCAAGAAGCCAAAGAGAAGAAACTTAAGAATAGAGCACCACCAGATTGACTTAGTGAAGATCTTAGCAAGACCTTCTGATGTATAAGGGGACTAGATCAAAGAGTTCAGTCAATATGAGAAAGGAGAAAGGAAAGAGAAGAACATGTATCCAGGACCTCTTCTACATAACAATAAGTCTCATTTCAGTTGCCACCCACCCCCCGCCCCCGGTGGAGATGAAAGCTCAAATGTGTCATTTACTTTGACGAAGACAGGCTCTGTAAGTGTACTGTTCTGAGGCTGTAGGCAAGTAAAGGGTGGCAATGATTCCAACAACACTAGACTGGAGAGGGAAGGATCTAATATCAGGTCTCTGCATACCCAGTTCACTCTTAGCCCTGAAATTTAATTCAGTTGCCTCTGAAAGGACTAATTGCTAAAGGTGAAGTTACAGAATTTTCTTTTAACAGTTATGTAGCTACACAACTACAGTGACAACACATATGAAAAGAAAAAGAAAATCAAGAGCAGAAATGTAACCACAGATTAGAAACAACCTTAGCAAGACGGGTAAGATCAATTGGCCAAGAAATAATGAATAGGATATTTTGATGTGGGTAAAATTATTTCCTTAAATAAAATTACTTCCTAAAAAGACTATATATTTTTTAAATGTATGATAAAGTTCCATGATAATGTGCTAGTATTAACACAGATATTCTAACACATGTATTTTTTTATTAAATAATAAATCTTATTTTTCAAAACTAATATTATTTTTGAGATCTCCATTAAATTCTTTGTATTTTTGAATTATATTGATCCAATTCTCCCTCTGTGTTTGGAGCACAAAAATGGGGGACAATGCTTAGGATCAAAGTGGAAAATGACAAAAAGTACCCCTGAGATTGAAAAGAAAAAAAAAAGCTCTATTCTCTATTGTGAATCAGGAAACAAGAATTATGGAGGGGAAGTTTAATACAGCAAAAAGAAAATAAAAACTAAGGAGCAAGAAAGAGAGGTTAGCATCCTAGGAATAAACTCCAATTTGATTTATCAAATGGCAGTTAATAAAAATCACAATGAAATTGCTGAATGATGTTTTCATTTCTCATTCTAGGATATTTGATTTCAGCACCATTATTCTTCCATAGCCATCATGTCACTTTATCCTAACATCACTTCCTCTTTTCTGATCTTTTTCCTGACGGAGTTCCAGGACTAGAAGCTGCCCATGCCTGGATCTCCATCCCCTTCTGCTGTCTCTACATAATTGCCCTCTTGGGAATGGCATAATCCTATTGGTCATCATCATTGAGGCATGTCTCCATGAACCTATGTACTATTTTCTCTCTATGCGCTCAACCACTGATGCAGGATTGTGTATTTCAACGCTAGTCACTATGCTGGGCATATTCTGGTTCCATGCAAGATAGATCAGTTTCAATGCCTGTGTTGCCCAGACATTCTTCATTCAACTTTTTACTGTCATGGAGTCTTCAGTGCTCCTGGCGATGGCCTTTGACCACTTCTTTGCTATTTGTAATCCACTGAGATAGACAAACATTTTGACTGATTTCAGAATCATCAAGGTGTGGTTTGCCATCCTTGTCAGAGGGGCAGTGATCCTAATGCCTCTGGCTCTGCTTCTTAAATGTCTGTCCTTCTGCAAAAGCTGTGTGCTCCATCAGTCTTACTGTTTCCGTCCTTATATAATCCAGCTCTCATGCTCTGACAATAAGATCAACAATGTTTTAGGACTTACTGCCCTCATAGTTACCGCAGGAGTGGACTCCATCTTTATCCTTCTCTCCTATATCCTGATTATTAAGATCGTCCTGAGCACCGCTTCCCCAGAGGAGCAGCATAAGGCCTTTAGCACTTGTGTCTCCCACATACGTGCTGTTCACATCTTCTACATCCCTTTCATCAGCTTGTGCTTTGTCCACAGGTGTGTGAAAAAGGCACCCCCTTATGTGTACACTCTCATGGCCAATGTGTACTTGCTTATTCCGCCAGTGATGAATCCATTATCTATAGTGTAAAAACCGAGCAGATCTGTAGGACCATTAAAAAAGTCTTCTTCCCCAAGGGATCTGAAGTCTGACTCTAACAACTCTGCAATAAAAGCTACTCCTTAGCTATCACTTCTAAGACCTGATGTTTAATCAATATGATCTCTTCTATCCATGACTGGAAATCAAAAAACACAGAAAGTTGGGTGGGGTGGGCGGGGGATGTGGTTTGGTGGAAATTTATATTTTTAATTTTTAGATTTTTTATATTTATTACTGAAGTATAGTTGATGTACAAAATTATATAAATTATAGGTGTGCAATAGAGTGATTCAGTTTTTAAAGGTTATACTCCATTTATAGTTATTATAAAATATTGGTTATATTCCCCATGTTGTACAATATACCTTGTAGCTCATTTTATACATAATAGTTTGTACCTCTTAATCCCCTACCCCTATTTTGTCCCTTACTCCTTCCATCTCCACACTAGTAATCACTAGTTTGTTCTCTGTATCCCTTAGTTTGATTCTTTTTTTGTTGTATACACTAGCTTGTTGTATTTTTTAAATTCTACATATAAGTGTTATCATACAGTATTTGTCTTACTTGATCTGACTTATTTTACTTAGCATAATATCCTCCAAGTCCATCCATGTTGTTGCAAATGATCTGCTTTTTTTGTATAGAATATCCTGAGAAATCTATTTTAAAAATTCTTAAAACTAATAAATGACTTCAGCAAAGTTGCAGAAAACAAGATCAATGTATTAAAAAATTATTGTATTTTTATACACTAAAAAAGAAAAATCCAAATCTAAAATTAAGAAAATAATCATTTACAATAGCAACAAAAATAATAAAAATACTTGGAAATAAATTTAGCCAAGGAGATACAAAACTTACACAATGAGAACATTGTACACAAAAACACTGCTCAAAAAAATTAAAGAAATCATAAAGAAATAAAAAGATATGCCATGTCTATGGATTTTAAGACTTAATGTGGTTAATATGGCTATACTTCCCAAATTGATTCTTAGGTACAGTGAAATCTCTATCAAAATTCAAGTTTGTTTCTTTACCTAAATTGACAGACTGCTCTCAAAATATGTATGGAATTTTAAGTCACCGAGAATAGCAAAAGTCATCTTGAAAAGGCAGCAAAGTTGAAGGGTTCACACTTAGTAATTTCAAAATGTACTACACAGCTCCAGTAATCCAGATAGTGTAATACTGGCATAGAACAGACATGTAGTTCAATGAAATAAAATTGAGAGTACAAAAATAAGATGTCACATTTCTTGTCAATTGATTTTTGACACAACGTATCAAGAAAGTTCAATGAGGAAAAATTGTTTTCAACAAATGGTGCTGCCACCCAAATGTCCATCAACTAAAAAATGCCTATCTATAGCTTGATATATTCATACAGTAGATTATTACCTGCCAATGAAGAAGAGTGAAGTATTTACACTTAACCACAAATGGATGAACCTTGAAAATATTATGCTAATTTAAAAAAGCCAGTAACAAAAGACTACATACTATATTAATTCATTTATATGAAACGTTCAGTATAGGCAAATCTACAGATACACAGAGTAGATTAGTGGTTGCCTAGGGTTGTGGGGGATGGAAGGTATTGAGATATAACTGCTCATGGGTAGGGTTTCCATTGTGGATTATAAAATGATCTAAAATTTACTGTGGTGATAGTTTCACAAATCTGTGAATATACTAAAAGCCATTGAACTTTTACATATTAAATAGATAAGTTGTATTGTATGTGAATTGTGTCACGATAAAACAGTTATGTTTTTCAAAAAAAGAAGATTGGAGATTATATAAGAGAGGTAGAGAAAGTGCACATGTCCAAACTGCTCTCACTCTAGAAAAAGAAGAAAATGTGCTCGAAATAAAGATTAAATTAATAGTAACACCAGACTATAAATACAAGCATAATCAGTGATCTGTAAATTTGGCCAATCCGTGAAAGATAGAACAAAATTAAAATAACACTGATAGATGAAACTGTAGCCCAAAATATGCACAAGAGAATACTGAAGGGGAAGTGGGAGTTACTCTAAGGGATAGTCTGAGTTCTGGGCTATTGGATTGGAGAACTCCATTAAAATATTCAGTCATTTCACTTCTGTCCCTCTAACCCTAACCTGGCTCTCTTTGTGTCATATTCTAGTCCACAGAGAAATTAGCTTAAAGGTAGAAAAAGTGAATGCAAATAGTTCTGCCAACTGAGGCAGGTCTGCACCTTAACTCATTGGCAATATCCAGGGGGAACAGAGAGCCCCTATGCGCAGACGAAGAGCTAATAGTATATTTTCCTTCCCCACGACAGGATGTCCCCTTCCTCACAATACTGAGGGCAGTAAGTCTGTAGAAAATAGAAGCAATATCCGTGAAAATATGAACAGAAAATCTTAAATATACAGAAGATTGCAGTGTAGAATTCCTAGATACATCATTTCAGAGGGGCTATGAATTAACAGGAAATAGCAACATGTATACACACACACCCACACACACACCTACACTTTAACATTAGAATTAAGTAATAGAATATTAAATCCAGGATATTTTTGGAGTATCAGAGTTATACATGTGGCATATCTAAGCGTACCTTCACTTATGCACTAGAAACCTAAATGTGGGGGAGAGGTAGGGGAGAGCAGAGCTGCTGAAAACTGTCTTCATGCGTTGGGACATGATTAGACCAGAGCCTGATTTCTTAACCAGCCATAGTCCTTAGGTTGCAAATACTTAGAGCTTCCACCTTCATTCAGAAAGAACGTACCCAAATAAACTAACTGTTTCACAGAAATATGTACAAATGTCTGAGGTATTCAAGGAAAGTTCAGTGTCAGACAGCTAGGGCATACCAAATAATGTGTGCAGAGACATGGGGAGAGAAGCAGTCAGTGTGTAGGCCTCTAGAACCCGAAGGGGCCCACTAAGCATTGTGCATCCTTGGGCTGGAAAGCAAGACACAATATTTGCCCTTTACTGTTCAGGAGATGTCCTGGCATAGCTCAGACACTGAGCCACTAAAAGTTTTACTGATGTGGCAGGCCTCTGTTTTTGCAGGCTTGCCAGCCAGCCTCTGGACTGTGTGTGTTGCTAGCTACTCCTTGTCCACGCTGCATGATTAGCATGATTTTATCATTTCATCATAGAGTGGTCCAGTGTGATGCTCTGTGGATACCCTGCTGTTCCAGGTCTCTTAATACTATATTATTTCCGAGTTCCGGAAAGACAGCATAGCCCTGGGTCAAGACTGAACGCAAGCAGGAGGGTGGAATAAGAGTTTTCTACCATACTCCCTCCAAAAACCACTGATTTTGATAAATACCTACAGACAAAAGTATCTTTGTGGGAGTCTGGGAGTTCAATGGAGAAGTTCCAGAGGAAAAAACCCAAGAATAGAGGCATTGAAGAAGAGAACAGTTTCATTTTACCTGCATCACACTACCCCAAGGAAGCAGAACTCAGTGCCAAGAGAGATCCCCTCTTCCACAGGGGAAAGTAAGAGAGTAGCAGGGGGAGAACCTGGATCCCCTGCCTATGCAAGGTGCTTCCAAAGAGACCCATGTGTTTCCCACCCCACTCAAGATACTGAGGTGACCTGCGTGACTGAGGGACAGGGAGAGCTGGGAGCACAGCACCCAGGGATTGGAACTCACAGAAGTGATGCAGATCCTATTAACCAATTTGCAGACTCCACTAGGAAGCCTGGGGATGCCTCACTTCAGACCCCCTGTCTGATCAATGGGCTCTGTCCATTGCTCCATGTGCCTTACCATACATCCTCCTTAGCTAGCTCCCTGTGTGCGACCCCACGGGTGGAGAGTGCAAGCTTTTATAGATGACCAGTGAGCACACACAGAAAGCTGGCTGGACTCTGCAGGACTGGGAGAAGGCACACAGAGTTGAACTATCTGCACTAGCCTAGGGAGAGCAAATGGGAGGCCAGCAGCACTCAGCCCGGCTCTGCAGGGTCAAGAGAAGGTGTACAGCCTTAAGAATCATCCCCCCCATCCCCAAGAAACAAACTTTGTGAGCAGTCACACCCACACAAAAAGTCTGAGAAATCCTTAGAATCCCTAGCAGGGCTGACAGGTAATTTTTTTAAGACTTGTTTTATATAAACAAGCGAACATATGACTTATCCTGGAGAATGTTCCTCCTGTGCTTGAGAAGAGTATGTATTCTGCCTCTGCTGAATAGAATGTTCTGTATATATCAGGTCCATTTAGTCTAAAGAATACTTCAAATTTAATGTTTCCTGGAAATTTTTAATTAGCAGCATTCCAGAAGGCTGTGTGTAGAAATGCTTGGTGAACTGTGGAGACACTTGTCTATCTGTAGTTAATAGATACTGTTGTTATTACAGTTCAGATGAGAATAATTAAGAAAAAGCTTGTGATGGCCACATCAAGCTTAACTGTGTGGCGTGCACACGGCCCCCCTGTGCGGGCTGTGAAGGTGCTGTACCTCTGTTCTGAGACCGCCATTCTTTATGCTCTGCTGCTGCTAAGAAGGTAGGTTATCATTGACCACACTCACTGTCTGCCAGCCGGGCTCCCTGCTGTATTCTGTTGATTGGAGGATGCTGGAAGGAGGCGGGAATCCACTGGAAGGACAAATACCTCCTTAGGTTTGCTTGCTGTTCCTCGCAGTGCCATGACAACAATAAGTCTTTGCAGACTGGCATGGGGGTCCAGTTTCTAGTCTTAATCTTTCCCACACTTCCAGCACCGATCTTATCATGCTCCCTTGGAAGAAACAGACCCTGACACCAGTGGGCCCCTTTGCAGGAGTCTGACTCCCAGTACTACTCCTGAGGCGTAAGTTCCATTTCAAAAGTGCCCTCGCCACAGAGGTTTGGGTCTTGGCTCCCTGTGGTCTGTCCTGTGAACTACTGAGATACTGCACCCAGCAGGGCAGTACCTTCTCATCACAGGTCTGAGTGTCAACTCTGGGGAGCCCCTCCGCCAAGCTTCTAGGTTTTCATAACCTCAGATTCATCTCTTCGTTTTCATAGACTTAAAGATGGAAGTGACATCCTGCAGTTACTATCTCGGTATTATGTCTGTGTTCCCTCTGTGCCCTTTCAGTTCTCTAATACCTATTTATCCACTTCCTTGGATTAAATACTCCCAGTGTTAACCACAGGTATATGTTCTGTTTTCCTGTCTGGAGCATGACTAATCGTACCCACTTCAGCTCTCCTTGAGGGGAGGGTCCAATATAGCAACATAAATCCAATCAAATTAAACTATGTCTGCATTTGGTTCCTGATGAACTTGGGACTTCAAAGAAATTTACTTTATTTCTAGATGATACTCGCTAAAACTAAGAACAGATTTATTAAGCATTAAGCATGATGACAGTACTTCTGAAGAAACTATACAAATTGGAGTTGAATTAAGCAGAGTTATTTTCTCAGAATGATTGTGCTATAAATCTTTCCTGAAGAGTTGGGGAAAAGTAAAAATATTTGACAAGAGAGTTTAGATTATGGACAAAGCAGTAAAACATATATTGATGATGATACTGGCTATTTTATTAAAGGTCAGAGATGCCAGAGGAAAAAAAGAAAAGTAAAAATATCTGGAACAATTGCATAACCATGGACAATGCCAGTCATACTTGCAGATTTAGATGATAAAATTTGGTAGTTTATGATTAATACCCTTTTTATTCCCATCTTTGTCTTATAAAAACAAAAATAAAAACACAATAATTCTTCATTTGAAACCAAAACTGGGTCATCGGTTATCTTTGTCATTATAAATCTTTCATCTTGAATTAAGAAATATTAAATAATTGTGGTTTTCTGAGGAAAACAGTAATAGACAATTTCCAGCCTAAATTTATCTCTTTTGGCCCAGAGTCTTCTTACTTCAAACGAAAGTGATATTTTGGTATGCTTTTATTTCAAGCATGAGTCTCAACATTTTGGCTTCTATAAATGACATTTTGCTCATCTATACAATGCTCAGGACTAGAAAAAATTGAAAAACCCATCTAGTTCTTTGTTGCACTGGGATGGAGAATTTTTACCACAGCTTTGCGTATCTGTTTGGTCTTCACACTGTAGATGATGGGGTTCATTACAGGGGGCATCAGCAGGTAGGCATTTGCAATCAGAGTGTGTACATAAGGTGGGGCCCATTTCCCAAATCTGTGAACAAAGGACAGACTGATCAATGGAATATAGAAAACCGCAACAGCCCCAATATGGGAGATGCACGTGCTGAAGGCCTTCTTCCTCTCTTCTGGGGATGCGATGCTAAGGACAGTCTTGATAATCAAAAGATAAGAAACAATAATGAAGATTGAGTCCACCCCAGCAGTGGTGATCAGGACTGTCAGTCCAACTGCACTATTGATCCTGGTGTCTGTGCACGAGAGCTTCATCACATCAGGGTGGAAGCAGTAGGAGTGGTGGAGCACGTGGCTGCGGCAGAAGGACAGTTGTTTAAGAAGCACCACCATAGGAGTCAGTATTAGTGTCTCCCTGGTGATGATGGCTACTGCAATCTGTGCTATTTTAAGATCAGTTAAGATAGAGGCATATCTAAGAGGATCAGAAATGGCCACAAATCGATCAAAGGCCATGGCCAACAGCACTGAAGATTCCATGACAGTGAAGAGTTGAATAAAAAACATCTGTGACAAGCAGGCATTAAAGCTGATCTCCCTGGCATTGAACTAGAATATCCCCAACATGGTGACCAGAGTGGATACGGACAAGCCAAGGTCAGTGGTAGACAGCATGAAGAGGAAATAATACATGGGTTCATGAAGGCTGGGCTGGGTGAGAATGGCATAGAGAATCAGGCTGTTTCCTGAGAGAGCGATTACATAGAGAAAGCAGAAGGGAGCAGAGATCCAGGTGTGGAAGGCTTCCAGCCCAGGAACACCAGTCAGCAGGAAAATAATGGACGAGGATGTGGTATTTTTGAAAGCTGACATAATTGAAGAATCTTAATCTGAGTGTTCTGTAGTTATAAACTGTATTTATTATGCAATCAACATGAAATTAATTATTTCAACAAGTAAACATTTATCAAAGAAAAAATCTGTATTATATAAAGAGCTCATGAAGATCAATTAAAAAAAGAAAACTAAGATCACATCTAATAAAGGAGCAAAACACAGAAAATGAACAATTATGGGAGGATACAGAATTTGTATGCAAACAAGTTTCATAACAACCCATTTTATTTAAATTCACATGTCTGTTGAGTGAGATTGTACCCATCAACTTCCTGACTTCATGTGGTAGAAAATGATTAAATATTTGTTGAAATCTGTCTATAGAGATGAATGAAATTTTAGATGAATAGCAAACAGTATATGCAATGAATCTGATATAGTAAATAAAGGAAGTTAGCGTCTGTTGGCCCCCAAAAGAAATCCTCTCTTCATCTCCTGGATACTCTTTCAATCAGGTTGAATATCTCCAATCTGAATAAATAACTAACATTTGTTTAGCCCCTACTAGTGGTTGTGATAATATCTTGTATAAACATACAGTCTATTTGCAACATCATAACTTGAAATGTACCTAATTAATTTTCATACCACAGAAAGAATATAAGCAATCAAGACAATTATTCCGATTACAAATAGACTGATTAGAGTATAGAGGGCCTCTAAAGTAAATATTATGGGACTGTTTCGATGTTAACTTTTTGGCATATTAAATCAAGTTTTAGGATTGCATATTCTAAACTTTGCTGTATTCAAACATGGATGAAAGTATTTATTGGCTGAGTTACTCACATGATAATAAACTGCGTGTGCCTGAATTTCTCCATCTCTAAACTAATAATGATATATATTACCCAGGGGATGATTGTGAGGACTAAGTTAGTTAATGTATGTGAAAAGCTCAGGAGGGTACTTAACAATGATGCAAAAGTTCACCAAATACTAGCTATTATCACTTAAAAATTAAAGTTAAAATGTAATATGGTCATTTCCCTCCCTTCACCACTTCTATTTGCATACCCCTCCCCACTTATCCATGTATCTTATTATCTGATAGCTGAGAGAAGAGGTGAAAATATTATGTCTCACTTATATATTAGAAAGTTGTGGTGGGGAGGGGTCAAAAATAAAAAAAGGCTTCCTTGAGAACAGGAAGATTACTTGTGCAGAAGTTGATAGGTAAAAATCACCAGGAAAAAATTCTAAGCACATCCGAATTTCACATATTTTCAAAATGCCACTACACTGTGAGATAATAAAGTGTTAAAAGGTGGTGTATAAAGGTAACAGGAATCCAGTATGGAATTATCACCATTTAAAGCGTAAGGAATGTGGACTTTTTCTAAATACTAGTTAAATAATGAATATGTAAATCTTTTTGTACTTTGATATAATCCCAACAATTTTCCTTCTTTTTTTTTTTTGAATTTGTATTCCCTTTATTTGCAGCACTATCACAGTCTGTAAATATTCCAACTTCTTCCTCAACCTAAACAATTTGTTAAAGAAAGAGGAAAAGGAGGAAGAGAATGAGGGATTGAAAGAGGGAGAGAGAGAGGAAGGGAAGAAAAAAGAAAGAGGGAGGGAGGGGAAAGAAACCCTTTCTTATTAACCCTGACTTCCTGTTGCATGTTTCTCCTTCCTCACTTCTCTCTTTAAGGGTTTATACCTCTTTAATGAGTCATACCTAGAGTGGAAATCTGACTTCTTTTTTACTGAAACATACTTATGAGGTTTCAGCTAAGCCTATGTTCTCATCTGGAGCTCAGAGTCCTCTTCCAGACTCATTCAGGTTGTTGGCAGAAGTGAGTTCCTTGTGGTGTAGGATTCAGGTCTCCATTTTCTTGCTGGCTGGGAACTGGGGATTGGTCCTAGCTCCCAGAGACTACGCTCAGTCTCAGCCATGTGGACCTCTCACAATATCACATCTTGCCTTTTCTAATCTAACTGCTCTCTCCACTGCTTTTTCTCTCTTTTAAAGGCATACATGATTAGATTAGGCCCACCCAGTATAATCTCATTTTTTGTTAACTCAAAGTCAAGTAGTCATGGACCTTACTAACACCTGTGAACTCCCTTTGCCCTAAATGTAATGTAATAAGAGAAGCAATATCCCATTACATTCATAGGTCCACTCAGACTCAAAAGATGGGTTTTATACTAGACAAATCCATAAGAGGCAGGAATCTTGAGGCTTCTTTTAAAATTCTGCCTACCATAACTGTCTAGGCCATCTAATCTCCAGATGTTTATAGGTTCATCTTCTGCAGTATCCTTTGACTGACTATCCTTATCCTCCAGCTCCATCACCAGTACTTTACATAATAATCATTAGTTTTCCAGGAACTTAGCAATATTCTCGTAAGTAATTTCCCTGCCCCAAATTTCAAGTGTTTACAAACTTTCTCCATATTGATAACAAAGTGATCTCTCAAAAATACATCTTCATGTCACTCCTCACATAGAGCTCTTCATTGCCTCCAGCATGAAGTCAAAACTCTATCTCTTTATCATAGCAGTCAAGGATCTTCCCAACCTACTTTAACAGCCACCAGTCCTCTTTCCTGCCCCAGGAACCTTTTGACATAGTCAACCTTGGCTTTTTCTATTTCACCAAACTACCAAAAACAGCAAGTTCTTTCAAATTGCTGTGCTTTGCTTAATTCATGTACCTTCTACTCTTTGAATTAGCCTAAATCTTTAGACTCATTATTTGCTCCATTTATAAATTGAACATTTCATTTATTTACATTTAAACATTAAATGGTTACACTAGAAGACATTTGGTGGCAACACCTTCTCCAAATCAAGTCAGAAGAAATTACTCCTTCTAGAGTCACATCCGTTTTTATTTAAACATCTAGAACCGTGGTTATTCCATTGTGAGTTATTTGAAAATATGTCTCTTCAACTGAAATAACTGACTGGAAGGTGAATCATTTCTTATTCATCATTATATTACCAATACTGGATTGTGCAGTGTGGGAAGGAAATATATATTTCTTGATATAAATTAAATCCAAGAGTTGTAAACTGACAATGGAAACTCACTGAACCTCCTTCATTCCCACAAAATGACTGGTGTGTGTGTGCAGGCACGTGTGCACATGCACATTGGGTGTTTTCAGTGGAAGACTGTGTCCTGGTACTGTAGAGTAAACTTTTATGTGCCCCCTTCCACTTGTTGGTGGTAATTCACTCCTTATATGAAGGTAATAGTCCAGCCCCATTGTCAGATCATGCTGCAGGTTCTGTGCTAGACTACCTTGGCTTATCTCTCTCCTCTGACTACAAAAAGTTGTTAATATGGTTGTTGGGTCAGGCAAACCTAGGTTTGTTTAAATGCTGACTCTGCCCGAAACTAAATTAAGTTTTCCAAATGAGCATTTTACATTAGAGTCTGCTTCTGTGAAATTGGTAGCTTACCAATAGCATTAATTTGTAAGGATTAAGTGAGATAGCATTTGCAAAGCATTTAATCTGCTGACTAGTACTTGGGAGATATTTAATGACGGTAGATGAGGATGAGGGTGATGCTGGTAGTGAATGGTGATAGTAGTGCCAGATGGCCTTAGACATGGTTTTGAAATGTGGCACAGCTAACCAGAAAACTCACAATCAACCAGAAAACTCGCATGCTAACAAATCATTCTAAGCAGCAAGACATATGGTCCATGGATCAATTGAACACCATCAGTCAGAATATTATGTCCCTAGTAATACAGATTTCAGGAATGAGCTCACCACAACTTTCTCTAGGCATCCTGAAAGCTTTTTGCAGTTAATAAAATATTCCTCATCCTTAAAGAAACCAGTGTGTGTAAAGTCTGATATTCTCCCTGAATGCAGTAGTTTTACTTACAAAGTATGGAGGTGTGTTCTTTTCCTCCCATTTGCCAGGAAAGGGCCTGGGGAGCTGGGAGGTTTACCGCTCAGGGGTAGGTTGCCTGTATAAGGAGCTGTGATGCAGGCTGTGTGCAATTTGTTAATCAGGAAACTCCTGGTGGACTTTCTTGCGTCCCCCAGGGTATAAAGTTTCCCAAGGGTTCATTCTACTTCAGAGCTTCCTTTCCTTTCTATTTTATTACAATTACTTTTGTCATTTACATGCAAGGACTGGTATTATAGTTCTTTGACCTTGTATCCTGGTTAAAGTTTGTTAAAAGTGAATTTGAGGGTAAAAATTCCAGAGAAAAACCACCTGCTATATGCCTGAGCTCACTCCCGATCCCTACACCATCCCTGTACCCAGCCGATAAATATATCAGCTTCCAACATCACATGGCTGAATTTTGTACATTTTTAATACAACATCCCATTTCTTTTTTAAAAAACATCACTAATTCTTTCATAAAACACGTTAAGTACCTGTCACATTCTAGAGTGTTCCACCAGGAATGCAGACTAGAACAGTCACTTCCCTCTAAATGCTCAAAGCCCAGAGAAGAAACAGACATAAAACTTGATGATCACAGCAGGACATGTTTATGGTGAGTGCATCGAAGAGAAGTATTTATCATGCAGGAAGGTCAGCACCAAGTTTGTCAGGAGACAAGGAAGAACAGAGTCTGGGAAAAACAAAAGTGACTAATAACATATTCAGCATGCCTGGACCCCTGGGTGCAAATCAGAGTGCAAGTGGCCAGTGAAACTAAACGGGGAGGCAGGATCCATGTTGCAAAAGATCTTACAGGCATTCTAAAACATTTGAGTCTAAATAATGTAATAGAAATTGCTTAGTATGAAATTTAATCTTTCTCTTTCCTAGAAAAACACATTTCTACATATTCTCGTGAAGCAACTGAAGCATTCAGGCTTTGTATTTGAGGCTCCTTAATATACTGCAGTTCCCTTCGTGGTGCAGTATCAACTGAATGATAAGAATATAGTGATTTCCTTCTAAGCCACAATATCTGTTATACAGAAATACAAGTTTAGGAAACATTCTTAAACAGAACCTCAACGAGCTCATATAATCTCAGCCAAACACTTCATCACTTACTCTTCCAAATTCTGCCTCAGATTAACCATGCGATTATTTTCAGCATTGACTCCATTTTTTTTCATATTTCCTCAAATTTATTGTATGATTCATCATTCATTTACATATCACTAGAATAAAAGACCCTCACAGCCAGTTAAGCTAACATGCCATTGATTATAAGAAGTATATAATTGTACAGCTTAGAACTGAGGAAATACATGTCATGGGACAAGGCGGGCCAGTGTCACGGGCAGAAAAAGGATTTACCAGAGACAGAGGAAAGTGGAAGGAAAAGTTTACTAGGGGTACACTGCCACAGACAGCAGCAGGCCACACAGACGAGAGGTGCCCATGTGAGCACCGAGGGTAGGTCGTTGAGGTCTTTTATTATGGGTAAGGCATTGGTGAACACACGGGGTTGGGGGCTGCGTGCATGCACAATTCTCTGGTTGTAGGTGAGGCAAGAAATTTAGGGTCTATGAAGGGCTGGTGGAGTTTATGACTCTCATAAGGTGGGCCAAAACAAACCAGCCTGAGCTATTGTGAGATTAGGCATTACCTAGGGCTGTTAGTTTGTTAGGGCAGACATGCCCAGTAAAGAATGTTCTTTATCTGTTGAGGAGTTGCAGGCAGACATCTGAGAGCCCAGGAATGGGGGTCATTGGACTTTGAAGGATGCCAGTTGGCCCCACGATACATAAGTAGTACATAACTTCTACGGTTCTTTTAAAGATTAGATGAATTAATATAAATCATATTAACAAACAAATAATGTAAAAGAATAGTTAAAAATTACTTGAGTCACCACATCCTGTATTATTTTGGCTCTTTTACATATTCCAATAGCATTTACAAAGTTAGCCAAAATCTTTAATGCATTTTCATTAAAATTACAAGTCAATAGTCAGTTACTAGGTTAAACATTTTATCTTTTTTTTATTATATATAGTCAGTTTACAACATTGTGTTAGTTTCTAGTGTACAGCATAGTGGTTCATTTATACATGCATATATATATGTATATTAGTTTTCCTATTCTTTTTCATTATAGGCTAGTACAAGTCATTGAATATAGTTCCCTGTGCTATACAATAGGTACCTTGTTGTTTATCTATTTTTTTATATAGTAGTATCTGCAAATCCCAAACTCTCAGTTTATCCCTCCATCCCTCTCCTTCCCCCCAGTAACCAGAAGTTTGTTTTCTATATCTGTGTGGCTCAGACAGTCTTGAACAAGCATTGTTTCCTAGGGTCTATAAATAAAAGCAAAAGCTGTAAAAATGTACAGACCACTCTATTTGATGATGTTGAATTCGCAGAAAAACATAGCTCATAGAAAAATGAAAGGTATTGCCTGAAAGAATAAAAGGAAAAAAAAGTATACTTATGTAGTTTTCTGTGAATCGTTGTCATTTTATAAAGAAAAGTAATATACTTTAAAATGGATTGTGCTGATGTATGCATGACTATATTATATAAAATTATATGTAATTCATACTTCTTGAGTCACTCACCATTCTTATTACAGCATAAGTTAATGGTGTAGCTTTCATGAGAGCATTCTTTTAACACATTTATTTTAAAACACACTAAAAAACATGGTTGCCCTACCTTTAAATTCTCCATTTTTGAAATTTTACTGAGCATTTATGAAATTTGAATCATTGTATTTGTGTTTTTATTGCTTAGACTTGAATGTGCATTATGTCCCTTCTGTTAAATAGTAAATTTCTGGAAGCTAATTGTTCTCATCGTGCCAAGAGTTTCCTAGGTTGGTGATTTTCCCTCTATTTCATGCTCTTCCTATAGAAAGAGACAACTAACTATGACTCCTCTTAGTATCTGGTACAATGACATGTATACAGTATCATGCATAAGAAACAGCTGTTTGAAACTTTATTTCAATTTAGGTATGTATAGTCAGATAGTTATTCCTTGAGAATGGAGACCATGTCTTCCTTCTTCACTGTTTCACTCTAAGTACTTCCCATAGTGTTTGCCAAAATGAAGGTGTTCCAAATATATTAGAATATGTACAAAGTTATACAAAAATAAATTTAATTCAATAAGATATATTAAGTTAGCCGTTATTAACAAAGCACTGTGATTGGGTCTGTGCAAGATATATCAGTCCGCAAAGGATAATGCCTGTTTTCAAAAAGTTTCAAATCAGGCATAACCAAGATGGAGGAATAGGAAGACCCTGAGCTCACCTCCTCCTCCAGGCACAGCAAAATTACAATTTACAGAGTAACTATCAATGAGAACCACCTGAATACTTGCAGACAAGATCTTCTACAACTAAAGATATCAAGAAGGAACCACAGAAGTGTGGGAGTGCTGGGGGCGTGGTATAGTTAAGACCCACACCCCTAGTGGGTGACCCACAGATGGGAGGATAAGTACAGATGCAGAGGTTCTCCCAAGGAGCATGGGGTCTGAGCCCCAGATCAGGGTCCTGTGCTGGGAAGATGAGCCCCCAAAACATTTGGCTTTGAAGGCCAGCGGGGCTTAATCAAAACAGTATGGTATGGCACAAAACAGACACATAGATCAATGGAACATAATAAAGAGCCCAGAAATGAATCCACACTTACATGGGTATTTAATCTATGACAAAGGAGGCAGGAATTTACAATGAGGAAAACACTATTTTCAGTAAGCAGTGCTGAGAAAATTGGGCAGTTACATGTAAAAGAATCAAGTTGGACTACTTTCTTACTCTTTATAAAAAAAATAAATTCACAATGAATTAAAGACTTAAATGTGAGACCTGGAACCATTTCATTTCTACACAAATTATAGGCAGTACACTCTTTGGCATTAGTCTTAGCAATATTTTTTTGGATATGGCTCCTCAGGCAAGGGAAATATAAGAAAAAATAAACAACTGGTACCACATCAAATTAAAAGCTTTTGCACAGTGAGGAAACCTACCAATACAAAAAAGGCTTCCTACTGAATGATAGAAGATATTTGCAAACAATATATTCCACAAGGGGTTAATATCCAAAATATACATACAGTTTATACAACTCAACATCAAAAAACAAACAACCCAATTAAAAAATGGGCTGAGGTCCTGTACAGATATTTTCCCAAAGAAGACACACAGGCCAATAGGCACATGCAGAGATGCGCAACATGTCTAATCATCAGGGAAATGCAAATCAAACCCACAATGAAATATCACCTTAGACGTGTCAGAATGGCTATTATCAAAAAGACAAGAACTAGCAAGTGTTGGAGAGAATGTGGAGAAAAGGGAACCCTTATGTAATGGTGGAAATGTAAATTGGTGCAGCCATTATAGAAAACAATATAGAGATTAATCCAATACGGTGAAAATAGAACTGTCATATGATCCAGCAGTTCCACTCCTGGGTATTTATCCAGAGAAAACAAAAACACTAATTTGAAAAGCTACATGCACCCCTATGTTCATTGCAACATTATTTATGATAGCCAAGATGTGGAAGCAACCAAAGTGCCCATTAATATTTGAGTGGATAAAGAAGATGTGATACATATATAATTGAATATTACTCAGCCATAAAAAAGGGTTAAGTCTTGCCATTTGCCACACATGGAAGCACCTAGAGAGCATTATGTTAAGTGAAATAAGTCAGACAGAGAAAGATAAATACAGTATGATTTCATTTATATGTAGAATCTAAAAAACAAAGCAAATGAACAAACATAATGAAACAGAAACAGAGTCATAGATAAAGAGAACAAACAGGTGGCTGCCAGAGGGAGGTGGCTCAGGGGTTTAGAGGAGGAGAGAAATAGATGAAGGAGACTAAGAAATAGGTGAGGGAGATTTCAGATACAAAATAAATGAGTCACAGGTATGAAATGTACATTGTAGGGAAACGTACAGTGTAGTCAATAATTATGTTATATCTTTGTGTGGTGACAGATGGTAACTAGACTTATCATGGTGATTGTTTTGAAATTTATAAAACTATCAAATCACTGTGCTGTGTAACAGGAACTAACATAACGTTGTAGGTAATTATACTTCAAAAACAAATAGTCCCATAGAAAAAGAGATCAGATTTGTGGTCACCAGATGCAGGGATGGGGGAAGAGGGGATTGGATGAAGGTAGTTAAAAGTACAAACTTCCAATTATAAGATAAATAAGTATGAGGGAAGTAATGTACAACATGATAAATACAATTAACACTGCTGTATGTCATCTATGAAAGTTGTTAAGAGAGTAAATCCTGAGTTCTCATCCCAAGGGAAAATATTTTTTCTATTTCTTTAATGTGTCTATATGAGATAATATTTATTACTAAACTTACTGCGGTAATAATCATCTCATGATGTATATATGTTATATTATTATGATGTGAACTTTAAACTTATACAGTGCTGCACATCAATTATTTCTCTGTAACCTGGAAGAAAAATAATGTAGTATCAAATCAATCAGGGAAAAGAAACCTGACTATAAAAAAGATTTCTTAATGGTACCTGGAAGAAAGAGAAAGAGCAATACCAGCAAAAAACAATAACATAAAAATATTTTTTAAAAAATTTAAATAAATAAAAGCAGGTGGCTATTTCAGTCAGAGACTGAATGAAATGACTGAAGTCTATGGACAAGATAGATATTTATGGTGTTATTCAGAAGTGAAAACATCTTACAAGAGTGGTACTCTAATATGCATGATAACCTATAGGTAGCTTGTTAAAATGCAGATTCTTGTGCTCCATCTGAAAAGTTTCTGCTTAAGTAGTTCTAGGGTGGAGCTGAAGAACCTGCACTTTAAAAAAGAATTTCAAGTGGTTCTGATGCCCTGGTGCTGGACCACACTGAGAACAGTGAAGGATGCCAGTGGTAAGTGGGTGTCATAAATGTATCCAGTTGGTAGTATGAAGACAGATTGTGAGGACCCACAGGAATGAAGAGCCTGGGAGATGATAAACAAAAAAGTTGTGGTTTCATGAAGTTGTTAAATGGGAAATGATAATTTTATTATCTGCAGTTAAAAAGCAACAACAAAAACTTCATTATTGAGCATTTTTAAAGTATAAGAAAGTTTTTTTAAAGTGTAAATAAACTAATATTCAACTATCAGCATATAAGTAATTTTGACATTTGGAACATGTCTTTCCATACCTTTGTAACATATATGTTATGAGTATATACTCATGCCCTTGTGTATATTGATCATGAAATATACATACAACAGTGATAAAAGTACATTGAAGACTAATCTATCTTTTAATATATCATTCATATCTATATCAGTCTTTAGCTTGTTGCATGATAGTTCATATCTTATTTATCATTATTCTGAAGTAAATGTTTACTTTCCAAATTATCATTGCAGTATATAATGATGTGTTAATACCACATCATTGCATTCTTGCCCACTTTCCCCTAGTACACACATACTTAGAAAATGAATCACTAGACATTAGATCCTTAAATATCAATACATCTACCAAAGGGTCTGATGAACTTTAAAATTTATAAAGTATCCTTTTTTATATATTTTTATTGACGTATAGTCAGTTTACAATGTTGTGTCAATTTCTGCTGTACAGCACAATACTTCAATCATATAGGAACATACATTTATTTGTTTTCGTATTCTTTTTCACCATGAGTTACTACAAGATATTGAATATAGTTCCCTGTGCTATACAGTATAAACTTGTTTATCTACTTTATGTATATTAGCTAGTATCTGCAAATCTTGAACTCCCAATTAATTCACATTTCTTCTTGCTTAGTGTTGTCCATGTTCCTGAGTCATGAATAATCTATTTTGGGGAATAGCGATCATTACCAATATCTGTAAGAATTACTAAAACCTAGACTTTCCTACTGATCTAAATTATATCAAACATACCTTGATAGCTACATACCCTAGAGGTGGTGAGACTATTTGGACTCCAATTTATGAATTAATTTGTCCACTTTGCAGACATGTTTTAACCACGGTCCTGGTCTGTGCCAGATACAGTATTCTGATAGGGTTATAGGTACACAAGACATAGTCCCTGTTCTCAAAAAATTCAGTCTAGAACTCTGTAAATAGTAAGTTACTGGATCATCAGAAGAATGAAAGCATGTATAGACAGACTTTTTCTGCATATAGTGGTAACTCACATTAGTGAATGATCAAACGTCAGTCAGAGAAGACAATGTAAAAAAAATACACTGAAAAATGTCCTAAGTTAGCTTAGAATGGAATATTTTGAGCATGGTATTATGAATTTTCTTTGTCTTCACACTGTAGATTATGGGATTCATTACAGGAGGGATGGGAAGATAAACATTGGCAATGAGAGTATGCACAAGGGGAGGGGCATTCTTCCCAAATCTGTGCACCAGTGACAAGCTGATCATGGGGATGTAGAAGATGGCAACAGCACTTATGTGTGAGACCCAGGTACCAAAGGCCTTTTTGCGCTCTTCTGGGGAGGCATTGCTGAGCCCAGCATGGATGATCAGAACATAGGAGAGGAGAAGCAAGACGGCGTCCAAGGCAGCAGTAGAGATGACAATGGCCAGACCAAATGCACTGTTGGTCTTGGTGTCTGTGCATGAAAGCTTCATCACATCAGGGTGGAAACAGTATGAATGGTGCAGAACATGACTTCGGCAGAAGGACAGACGCTTAAGGAGCAGGAGTAAAGGCACAAGAGCTACTGTCCCCCTAATAACGACTGCAAAGCCCACTTTGATGATCCTTGAATTGGTTAAGATTGTGGCATATCTTAGTGGGTTACAGATGGCAATGAAGCGGTCAAAGGCCATTGCCAGGAGCACTGAGGACTCCATGAATGTGAAACCATGGATAAAGAACATTTGACCAATGCAGGCATCAAAGCTGATTTCTCGAGCATTGAACCAGAAAATACCCACCATAGTGACCAATGTGGAAAGGCACAGCCCTAGGTCCGTGAAGGACAGCATGGAAAGGAAATAGTACATGGGTTCATGAAGGCTCGACTCAGTGATGATGACAAACAAAATCATGCCATTCCCTGAGATGGCAGTGGCATAGAGACAACAGAATGGGATGAAGATCCAGGCATGGTAAGTTTCAAAACCAGGGATGCCAGTAAGAAAGAAGACTGCAGGGTAGAAAATGCTCTGGTTGAAGGATGGCATGATGAGTGAAGGAAGTAGATGTCCCTAAGGAAGAGGAGTACTTCCTACAAAAAATAGGGAGGAAATGTTTTCACTCTCTTCTACATACACAGTTTAGGATCACTAGTGAACCTTGTCCTGGTCTTCAGTGGGAGTGCATACCTAGTTATTCCTTTCTTAGATTTGGAGTTAATCTTGAAAGAACTAGAACTAGGGGAAGAGACAGAGCACTAAGATGTATGAGGACACCTGGGTTTCAGTAAGTCCCACTTGTTATCTCTAGGCTTCAGTATGTATTCATATACATTCATAAAAGAGGAGGTTAGATTAGAGAATGCTAAGTTATGTCCCACTTCTGTGATTCTAGGGTCATGGGCAGGTAGGGCATTTCTGCACAAATCTAGGACAACACAGTTCACCCTGCTCTTCACTTCTCACTTTCCAAGGCAAAAACCCTAAAGAGGTCCATAAGAGTTATAAGTCCTTGCATACCAATGAAAATAGTATACTGAGATACTAATAAATATTTTACAGGAAAAAAACTGCTGTTTGAATTAAATATGCAAAAGCTCTTGATAAAAATGAAATACTAGGAAAGAACCAATTCAATCTTTGCAAATAGACTACAGTAGGTGATAGTTGGTAAAGCGTTTATTGAAGTAGCAGCTGTAAACCTGATATGTTTAAGGGGAATTCTCCCTGAAGAAGCAGAGCTTAAGTCAACTTAGTAAGAACAAAGGAATTCACTGCAAGCTAAAAGATAACTGGACCAGAATTATCTGAGTAAGATTCTTAATATTCAAAATATTCAAATATACAAAAGGACATTGAAAATGAATTCAGGGGTTTGGAGGTGGGGGTGTGGTCCCTCGAAAGGCCTCACTGAGGCTGGATGCATCTCCAGTCAGACAGAGGATATGACTGAACAATCTGTTCCAGGATATCAGCATGTACTCACCCAGACCAAGGAATCTGTAGGATCAAAGAAGTTCCTCTATATTGGTTTTTGCCCTAAGTTTTCTAACACCCAATTTTTAACTATAGAAAGAATGCTTGGTTTTTAAAGTATGTGCATATCCTCTTTCTCTCATTCATGCATGCATTGTTTCAATAAATACGTAAAATAAAAAACAGACAAAATGCCTGTGTGCCATGAACAGAGTTAGAATTAGACCTAGTATTCCAAGAAGGCCTGTACATGACTCAGGGAAAAAAATATCTAAGTATAGGTTTAATTTGGTGAGTTTCATTCCAGCTCCTGAGTGAACAGGAAGTGGGTTCAACTTGAGTGGGAATAATTGGTTACAGGGCGTGTGATGAAGAGGACATTTGAGAAGAGAAAAATGTTCAATGTAGGAAACCTCTTGAGGACTTACTTTAAAAAAAATTAATGGCTAGAAATTTTGAATTGAGAGGAAATGCATAACAAAATAAAACCCATGGGTTTGATCCAGCTCTTGGACCTCAGAAGACAAGCCTTACTTTTTCACCTGGGACTTGCAGGAATTGAAATATGTACTTACCTTTGCATTCCCAACAAAGGAAGGCTTGAGAGTTGTCAAACTGATACCTGGGTTGAAGCCACAGGAGTGGTTAAAAAAAAAAAAAAATATATATATATATATATATATATATATATATATATTTAATAATCAAATTTAGTAATCAAATCTAAAAGAAGCAAGATCTGAAAAAAAAAAAAGCCCCAAGGAATAGCAGTATTTAAGGAAAAGCCAGAGTAGCACCTCCTAATGAGACTGCAGAGACACGGCCACTAAGGTGCACATGACCCCCAGGAACATGCAAGGACCTCATCAGTTTTTCTCAGACCTTTCATCTCAGAGCCAGGAAAAATGCCTGGCACAACAGGTACTAAGAGTGTCTAAGAGTACAAATGAATGAATTGCATCTAATAAGTGTGATAGACCCTAGACACTTAGTATCAGGCATATATTGTGGTTCCTGATACATGGCCCCTTCAAATTGGAAGTAAAGTTCATGTAACCATATTGTTATATTTTAATACAGGAGATAAACTAACAATTTTCTGATTAATCTGGTGTTTATCTTTGATACTTGGACTTTGCTCAAACTTAGATCTGGTGATAAAAAACAAATTTTTCTGGATAAAGTTGTAAGGACATTTAAATCATAAACTGTAACTGAACAGGACCCTATGGGGCCTTCCTGGGACAGACCCCTCCCCATACCCTCTGCTTTATATTCTCTGTGAAGTACCCAGATAGTAGTATCTGATGCACATTTCCTGAGTTGTTTACAGATGCTAGAAACCCCATCAAATGGAAGAAATTAACTACTTGATGACATGAGCACATAGCCCCTAGACTTACTGGCGCCTAAGGATTGATCATTAACTCCTGTGACATCATTACCTCACCATCAACCAATCAGACAATTGTGCATGAGCTGATCACAGGCCCTAGGACACCTAGCCCTCACCTTGTCTTTATAAATCTTTGCTGAAATGCATTGGGGGAGTTTGGGTGTTCTGAGCTCCTTGCTTGGTACTCTGCAATAAATACTGCACTTTTCTTCACCAAAACCCAGACCCAAATTTGGTTCGGTAACAGAAGCAGGCTCTAAAGTTCAATGCTCTTTTATCCAAGTGTCCTTCTCCTTAACAATGGTGATAATATTTGAATGCCTTCTATGTGCCAAACAGTTTACATCATTTTCTGAATCTTTCTTTCCACTCTTCTACAAGCTTCTTATGGGTATCTTTTTTCCAACTGGTATAATCAAAGGGAAAGAAAGTAAAACTATTCTAATTCAGGGAACTCTATTAGAAAAGCTTGTGGGCAGGAATAGCTTTCCCCTTTAATTCTATTATTCTTAAACTAAATGTTATTGGATGTTCTTGCACTAAAATTAATGAGCAGATATGAAATAACTACTCATAGAAAGCTATATTTAAATGTCTCTTTCTTCCTCATGGAGAATTCTTCCAAGGCAAGGGCTATGACTTAAACATCCTTGTAACAGACCGCCAAGAACATGTAAATAGATCACTCCCACTACAGAGCTTCACACCCATCACTACCACAGATGCACTGGGTATTTTTTAGCTCTCTTTCACTGATGAGGACATTGAGGCTAAGAGTAGAAAACCAAAGCTTAGAAGAATCACGTTACTTTCTCACATTTATCTCCATAACAATGGCAAACCCAAGCATTCTCTCTGACTTCAAATGGTATGCTTTATCACTTCTTATTTAAAAAGAATATTTTTAAAATTTGGAATGAATGAACACATGCAATACAGCAATTGTTTTTAAATTGATATATGAATATATATATAATATACGAATCTATTTAATACGTACAACTGAGTTTGCTAACTTCCTCCAAACTATTGGTTTTATAAGCTATCTGAAGATTATACAGTACCTGATGTATTCAGAAAAGACCTCAATACACTAAAACACTGACCTCATGCGAAGAAGACTTCTTGGGTCTGGAATATAAGGTCATTTGATCCTGCCCTCTGCTCTTTGAAAGTCATCCCAGGCAGCAGCAGCCAAGAGTCTTTTAAAGCAAAAGAGAGTATCTCAACCAAACAAACTTACAAGCAGAAAGGTCTTCTGACCTAAGGCTGGGGAAACAGTGTCTGATCAGTCCCGCCCCTGTAAACCATCTCCGAAGAGATTATCTTTTGCCAGAATTCATAGGCAGTTCTCAGGAATGAGAGAACTCTCAGATTTAGAGAGTTTATAAGAAGCCCAGGAGCTGCCAGGTGAGAACCATTTACCCAGCAGGAAAACAAATTCCTAGGAGAAAACTCTATAGAGCTGTGTCCTGCTAACCCTTTGTGCCTCAAACAACAGACTATGAAAGGCAATTTCTTTTCAGTCTAACTTCTCTGCCTTCCCCCGAGGAGAATTCTGCAGATTGATTATGATTGTAGTTCTCATTCAAGAGCAGGTTTACCCCTGTGCAGCTTACAAGACAGCAACTCAGCAAACAAGCATGTGAAAACATGTTTCACATATGTCACCAAGGAAGTGAAATGAAGACAATGAGATACCACTACACCTATTAGAATATCCAGAATCCTTAACATTGTCATCATATTCTGGGGAGGGTTTGGAGCAACAGGAAATCCCATTTATTGTTGATGGGAATGCAAAGTGATACAGCCACTTTAGAAGCCAGTTTGGTGGGTCTTACAAAACTAAACATACTCATACCATACAATCTAGCAGTTGTACTCCTTAACATATACCCGAAAGAGTTGAAAACTTATGTCTACACAAAAACTACACGTGGATGTTTACAGCTGCTTTATTCATAATTGCCAAAACTCGGAAGCAATCAAGATGCCCGTTAGTAGGTGAATGAATAAACAATGGAATATTTTCAGTGCTAAAGGGAAATTAGCTGCCAAGCCATGAAAAGACATGAAGGAAACCGAAATGCATATTTACTACTGATTGAAAGAAGTCAGAAAAAAAGGCTCCATACCATGATTCCAATTATATGACATTCTGGAAAAGGTAAACTATTGGAGACAATAAAAAGATTAGTGACTAGGGTTTGAGGGAAGGGAGGAATTAATAGGTAGAGGACTTTTAGGACAGTGAAAATACTCTGTATGGTGCTATAATGTCGGATACATGTCATTATGTATTCGTCCATAACTGTAGACTACACAACATCAAGTGTGAACCCTAATGTAAACTATGGACTTTGAGTGATAATGATGTGTCAGTGTAGGTTCATCAGTTGTAAGAAATGAAGCACTCCGGTGGGGGATGTTGATATGGAGACAATGCTTATGTGTTGGGACAGGAAATATATGGGAAATCTCTGTACCGTCCACTCAATTTGTTGTGAACCTAAAACGTATCTAAAGAAACAAGTATTAAAAACAGAGAGAGAGAAAACAACCAAAGACCACAAAACTTTGTGAGTCCCTTGTGTGTCCCTTGCTAGCTTACAAAGCCACTAGGCTGTTCTGATAACTGGCCTAAAACTGACACCAGTATATTTATCACTGTGGTGAAGATGTTAACCATGTTAGACAACTTCTGTTTAAATTGTGAAAACTCAGAAGTTGCTTTCAGCCTTGTCCATTTAGTACAGCCTTTGACAATTTGTGGTGAACTGAGAGGGTTGGTAAATTTCAGGAACAATAATTAATTAAATATGTTGCTTGGCATAAAAGGCTGTGATAGGGATATAAATGTGGAAATCCTGTTGGTCTTGCTAAGGATTCCAGTCTTCAGAGCTTTGGTTCATAAGCAGGGCTGCAGGAGATGGTACACAGTTATAGAACCTCAGGCTCTTTTCCAGCACAAACCCAAGGGATTTAAGCTATTCATCAGCTCAGGTCTAGTAATCAGTGGATACACAAAGGCTATAATGACCAATGTTCCTTCTGACAGGTAGAGTGTCTTTTCTAATTGACCTATCCCAGGACTTGAATATTTTAAATATCTTCTCTGCAGTCATCTGCCCATTTAGAGTTCAGTCCTGAAAGCACTGTCTTTCTACTCTTTTGGCTTCAACCCTACTGAACATGGAGTGCTTTTCTTGGTCTACTCATTCTGTTCTCCTAGGTAGTGTTAAGGTGTTTACTGATTCTGAAATTCTGCCTCAAATGCAATTCAAAAGAAATTTTATTTTATATTGACATAAA
Organism: Vicugna pacos; assembly: GCF_048564905.1. NCBI lineage: Eukaryota > Metazoa > Chordata > Mammalia > Artiodactyla > Camelidae > Vicugna > Vicugna pacos. The sequence continues at coordinate 29,175,383 of NC_132996.1, read as the reverse complement.
ATTTACATTTGTGTTAAAATAGTTTTTCTTCCTAGATGTTCTGATTTCAAATTTAAAGAAACCTTAATGGAAGCTGAATGTGGTGTGTTTGTGCTGTTTTTAAAAGAAATTTTGCTTTCTTTTTGTCTTGTTGGGGTTTGTTTTTTAGTTGTCCTGCTTCATGGTTTCCTAATATTGTGGTCAGCCTGCATATGGGATAAACAGCACAGCTGTTGCCTGTGCCTGCAACATTTCCTTAACCTTCTGTTGTCTCCTAACTCTACCCCCGACTCTCCCGCCCTCATCCTTGGCTCCCTGGGGGAGGGGGGCAGATTTCTTCTCATTTCCTAAAATCTCATTAGCAATTATATTTGGTTAGCCTCCCTTGATCAAATGGGGCTAGATTGTCCCAACACCTTTGCATTAGTGCTTCTCAAATGTGAATGTCTCATGAGTCCCTTTAGGTATCTTGCAAAAATACAGAATATAATTCAGTACATCTGATGTTCTACAGTTTTAACAAGCTTTCAGGTAATGCCAACACTGAAGGGAAGTTACTGCGTTGTTACTGAACGCAAGTTCATGTGCCCCATGCACTGTGAGGCCAAAGAAACTAAAACGTCGGAGTTTGGAGCAAAGAAAGGCTTATTGCAGGGCCAACTGTGAAGGACGGGGTGGCTCATGCCTGAGAGGCCCCAGACTTCCTGATGGGTTTCAGCAAAGCATATTTAAAGACCAGGTAAGGGAGAGGGATTGCAGGATACGTGATCAGCTCGTGCATAATTCTGTGATTGGTTGATGTTGAGGTAATAGGGGGTCAACAGGATCAACCCCTAGGCACCAGAAGGTCTGGGGGCCACGTGTTCACGATTATTAAGAAGTTAACTTCTTCCATTTTTTGATGGTTTTTAGCATCTGGAAAACTCAGGAAATAGACATGAGATACTATTATCTGGGTACTTCAGAGAGGAGCTAGGGCAGAAGATATGGGGTAGGCGTCTGTCCTGGGAAGGCCCCACAGGTTCCTGCTTGGTTGCACTATTAGTTTTTTAGTAGCAAAAATCTCTATTAATTCCCCCTTTAGAGTAGTTGTAACACAGTATTGTAATTTCCCACATAATTGTATCCTCCACTAGACTTTGCAATACCTGGGGCAATGTTACATCCTCCAGTCGTGTTCAATAATGTGTATAGTGTGCATATGATATTTTTGTAACGACCAATGAATAAAGAATGTTGATGGAAGAATGTACAAGACATGATGGGAGCAGAGAGGAATGAAATAAATAGGAATAAGAGGAACAGCCCAAAGAAGTTGATAGAAAAGAGGAAGAGCTGCAGTTCTTTATCCACTAAAATAGAATGGTTCATGTTGGCCAAATCAGCAAGGGAGGACTAATTTGCTATGGCTGAATCCAGGAGGAAAATAAGACCTTCACCAGACCATGGAGGGCCGCTAGGCCTTGTAGGACCTTAATACTTCTTGTGAATAGTGGCCTAAATGGAGCAATCATTGATGCAGCAACCAGGCTTTGCTGTTGTTATTATAGTTTGCTTGCTTTTAAGTTTATTTCTACAGTTTGAGTGCATTAGCTCTGGATTACCCGATTTGCCTCTGGCGTCTTGCTTCTGTCTCAGACATTCTGTTTCTTTCAGAAGTTACAGTGTTTACTGCCTTGTAAAACTCTCAGCCCCGATTCCTGCTTTCTCGTTTCCTGATTCAGGATGACCCTCCATATCAGCTGCTACATGCCTGAATTTTAAAGGTTGCGTAACACCCTATGACTGGATATAAATACTTTATTTCTGCACACTGAGAATTACCTACAATTTTTACTAGCATCAATAATGCCGTAATAAGTGTTCCCCTACATAAACCGTGGACTGCATTTCTGATGTTTTTTTCCTTTGGATAAATTTCTAGAAATGGAATATTATGGACACTTTAAAGCAATAGTATAATGGAAAATTCACTTCCGTAAAGTTTATACAAATATTGTAAAGTAGTGCTTACTACACTCTAACACAGCAACACATAACTGTGTATTATGTTTAAAAAACATTTGCTGATTTGATAGGTAAGAATATTTTATTGTTAACTGTAGGAAAATTTTAATACTAAAAAACACTGTTTCTTGCAAGTACCTACGGCACAATTTTTTGTATCTAATTCTGCTCTTCCTGTTTGGATAAAAGTTTGGGAAACATTAATATGAAGTCAAGTGACATCCCAGACTGGTATGTTTCCTGGGATCAATGTTACTGGTATTGACACATTGCTAACTGCATATTCCTGTTGCAGTTGATTTTATTGAGGGAGGTTTTGCTCACGTTTTCAGAAGGTTGGATCCAATTACCAGCTGCAAGTCTGCTAGGCTGGTGTGAGAGGAGGGCAGTGGGAAGGGCCATATTTTGGAAGCATGTGCACCAGTGTGTGGGTCAGTGCTTTGCCAGTGCGCACACCAGCTCATGTGAATGCACCACACTCTGGCCAAGAATGCACTTGATACTACTATAGTAACTCTATCACTCTTAGAGAAAAGTATCATTTTTTTTTGTACAGGGGAAAAACAGTTGTGGTCATGGTCAAATAGTTTCTGAGACTGGTGGGAAAGCAGTCACTGCCCTAGAATTTGCCCAGCCTGCTAGAGAAATTGTCTTCAAAGGTCTCAAGGAGTTCACTGTGAGGAGACACAACAGAACAAAACTTCATATGCAAAATATAAACATACACTAGTGACAACATGTTAACATTCACTCTGGCACTTAGGCATGCACGCATGCTATAGGTTTAGAACAGCTTGAATTGGAATTAGTGGTGGATGAATAGTCACGTGAAAATTCTCCAGCAAATAAGTTTTACACCTTTAAGGGTCTCTGATAGCCCAGACTATGAATACTAGTTGTGCCATTTATTAACTGAGAGACCAGAGTAAATTACTTAAACCCCGTAACCTTTGGTAACTGCGTAAATCAAAGTAATAGTGAATTCTTCTACAAAATTTATCATATTTTAGTTGTGTAGGTCAGAAGTCTAACATGAGTCTCATTGAGGTAAAATCAAGGCATCAGCAGTCTTTTTCAGAAGGTCGAGGGGAGGATAAGTACCCTGGCCTTTTCTCTTTGTAGAGGCTGCCTACATTCTGTAGCTCACCGTCTCCTTCCACCACCTTCCAGGCCATCAAGCCCTTCCCATGCTGCCATCTCTCTGGTTCTCCACTTTTTAGGACTCAAATGATTAAATTGGACTCACCCAGATAATCCAGGATAATCTTCCATTTCAAGAGCTTCAACTTTAATCACATTTGCAAAGTCCTTTCTGCCATGTAAAAGTAACATATTCACAGATTTCAAGCAGTAGGATGTGGTTATCTTTGGGGGCCATTATCTTGCCTACCATGAATGTTTGACATAATATCTTGGACATAGAATGCATAATTAAATATTACTGTTGTTGCTTTGGTTACATTATAAAAAATAAAATAATTCAGGCCAAGACATTTTCTGTGGGGAAATAGACTTGGTGGTGGGGATGGAAGAATGATTAAGAAATGACTAAAATTAATCCAAATGACGGATAATTATGACTCGGATAAGGGAGGCACTTTTTGGAGGTGATGGAGAGTGATTAAATTCTGGTTATGTTTTCAAAGATATTTGTGTGGTTTGCCAATAACTTGTATACAGAATGTAAGAGATAGAAATTGGGGATGATTCTAAGGCCCATATGCTCAAGAATGGTCCAGAAATGCTGGAAATATCTGAGGATCTAAAGGCATCATAAATAGAGAAGATGGACAGTCCATAGCAATCTGTGGGTACCAATTACTAACGGCCAAATGAGGCAGTGTTCACCCCACGTCAGATGTACATTGGATGCACGGTGTAAGATCCTCCAAATTTGAAAACAAGTAGGGAAAGCCCCAGGTTACTATGATTAATTTTCTTCCTCCTTGTGGGCTGGGACTTAAAAACAGAAAGTTGGTTGAATAGTGAAAAATTAGATAAACTTTATTTCCTGCCCACTTAAATGATACGCTAAGATTTTTGTCTGCTGTATTCACCAAGCACTTCTTGCTACCTCTGAGATAATCTTATCATTGGCTATCTGTGTTGGTAATTAAAAGTTAACCTGTCTGTTTTCTACACTAAACTAGAAGACCCTGGACAGTAAGAACTATGTTGTATTCTTTTCTTTTTATCTCTAGCACTTAGCGTGATATTTGGAATATAGGACACTCCTATGAAATATTTATTGAGTATATGTAGATCAATAAGTTATTTTTTTCTTAGTTGTAAGAGAGGCTTCAAAGAAGCACAGGCAGGTTGATGAAACAGGACTGCTGTTAACGACAGATACTAAGGGTTACGGGTGGAGGGTGATTTACACTCACAACAGGCGATACCTTTTAGTAATCTCTTGTAATATTTCATTTTTAAAAATCCCCTTCAGAGTGACTGCAGGTGGGTCTGGGGTTTCTTTTGGAGGTGATGAAATTTTTCTAAAATTAGACTGTGATGATGGTTGTTGTGCAACTCTGAATTTACTAGAACCTATTAAATCATGCACTTTCAATGGGGGAATGTATGGTATGTGACTTATACCCCAAAACTCTTTTTACAGTAAGTCCTTCAATAAAAGGACACAAGGACAAAAATTGCATCAGCCTCTAAAGCACATGGCTACAACAAGCAGTTGCATAATGCAACAGATATAAAAAGACTATATGAGGCGAAAGAAGTCTTCTGGGAACCCCCGTACCCTGGAGACACAGTGAGTGACACCCGCACCGGGAACTGGCCCCTCGGCTCTGTCACTGTCTCCAGCGAGGCTTGGAATAAGTCTCCTCATAAGCTCCTCTGGCATCTGAAGCCTCCTCAGTGCTCTGAGACAGTCTGAGAGGGACAGCAAAAGTGCTGTATGGGCCCTGTAAGTAAAATCTTTTTTTTTTTTTCAGTGGAAAAGCTCAGCTCCAGACAAGCTGAACCTTCTTACCCACAGAGAAGTTCCCTCACACTGTGCAGAATTAGATTAGATAGTGGGATAGTGGGCTGAGGCCAATGGTGGAATTTGTAGAATTATTTATTCTTTGGAAATCTGTAGAGAATGGGCATTTTTTTCTGCCTGGTGTGGGTTGGATATCTCATTGTTAGTCCAGTGACAATCAATTGTTAATATATTTATCATGGTTAGTAGTTTGGTACTCAAGAAAATGGAGGAGGTTTTCAGGGGCTGAAAATCCCATTTCTAAGCCCAGTGATTCTTACTAAAAATGAAAAAAAAAAACACCAGTTTTCAACATCTGCATGCCAGATACTGAACTTAAGCACAGTGCGTATTCTACCTCATAGAGAAGGAAACTGAATCAAACTAAGTTTACACTACTTTTAAGTTTCAGTGAAACAATTGTGAGAGCGTGAGCATTGGAATTAAAGAGGAATGGTGGGTCTAGAAGCCCAGTTACTGTATCCACTAGTTGTATGTGATCCTGAATGTTTCATAACTTCTCTGATGCTCCATTTCCGTATCAGAAAAGCGAATTTAGAGTGAATGTAATAATACTCGCCACCTGGTACTGTAGTAAGAATGAAAAAATAGAATGTTTATAAAGGTCTTAGCAAAGTAACATTCATAGAACAAATTCCGATAAATGGTAGCTATTATTATGAGTAATACTTCTTGTTATTATCACTGTACAAGGTCTCAAAACTAGTTAGTGTTTGAACAAGGATCTGAACCCACATCAATCACACATACCAGAGCCATACCATTGGCAATGGCTAGGACAATGTTGATAATGCCAGATGGTCTAATTCAGCAGTTAAAAACATAGCCACAAGCTACAGTTCATGGCAGTGCAATGAGAGAAGAGCATTACCGTGGTCTAAGTGGACCAGAAAATTAGTTGAGAGACTATAGCTTATGAGAAATTGAACATTGTACAGGAATTGGAGAGGATGGATTGAACAGATTCATTGGTGATGGCTGCACAAAAGAGTAGCTTGGGGGAATTTTAGTGCTTCCCCTAATAATACCCATTAGTTCTCCTTTATTCTTGAGCAAAAGTATAATGAAATTTAACAAAAGTGTAATGAAATACAGCTACAAGGACCCACTACCAACCAGAATGCAATTACTTAGCCTTCATATATAGGTCTCCTGAAGGTTCTAGTTTCTGACATTTCAGTAGCAGAATCAATACAAATTTAATGACTATTTGTGTGTAGGGGATGAAAGAGAGGGAGAGAAGTGTGTGAAGTGTGTGTACATGAGGGAGGCAATTCTAAGTAGATGATTTGCTACAAATTGATGTCATTTAACAACAAATGAAGCACGGAGGGGAGAGCCAGGTTTGAAATGGGAGGAATTCTGTTTGTTCCTATTGAGGTTGAGGTGTCTGAGAGTATATGAGTGGAGATGCCCCTTGGGGGTAGTTTATTCACTTTTTATTCACTGGCACTAAGGAGAGAGCTTTGATTGGTTCTCCTAACTGCTACCAGTTATTTTTATGAATCATCAATTTGATTGCCTCACTCTAGTTCCATGATTCATTACTGCCTTCAAGTTTAAGCCTAGAAATCTTGCCACAGCTTCAAAGATTGCATTAACTTTTGAAATATAGAACTCAGGAGAAGCCATAATTAGATTTCAGGTTTGTGAATCATCTGGATCTAAGTGCTATTTAAAGCCATGGGAATAACAAATATATCCCAAGGAGAATATATGGAGAGCAAGAAAGAAGAGAAACTTCTTGGGAGAAAAACAGACTCCCAAAGAACATCACAATTGAAAGACAGAGAACAAGAATATTATTTGATAAACAGGGGAGAAACCTACAGAATTACTGTCATTGAAGCTAATAAAGGAGAAAATTTCAAAGAGGGAGGTAGTCAACACTGTAAAAATTTCTGATGAAGGAGAGGAAAACAAATCTGAAAATAAACTTTTGGACTTGGTGACATCAGCTGGAGAATGCTCTGACAGTTATTAGAGAAAGAATCTAGCTTGCTGCTGAAGGTGAAGAAATAATAAGCAAAAGCAGACTATCCCTCAAAGTACATTTTTTTTATTATAAAATATATGGCAGGAAATTGGGGGAGAAACAGCGTTTATGTCTTATTTCCCTCACTAGCTAAGCACAATGGCCAGTTATGAAAGATACTCAGTAAATCTTGGTTGAATTGAATGTGTTGAAAATATCTATGTAAAAGTGTAGGAAGCTTTCATTAACAAGATGGGGTAGAACTCAAGTATTGTAGATTTCAAAAAGGGAGTCGATGGTACTAAATAAGATACTAAAGAAGGAAAGGAATTTTGTTGGAGTTAAATTAGACAAGATGAAGAATGATTTATTTACTTACTCGTAAAATATTTGGAAATGCTTGACTTTTGATGTTCTAAAACTAAAATCTAAGTTCCTTATCCTTTCCGTGGAATTTCAAGATCTTCATGCCCTGGGCTTGCACACCCTGGCCTCTCTTGTTTCATCTCCACAGCACCCAGCTTCACATTTAAAGCTCCAGCACAATGATTTTCTGTGGTCATCTAACATTGAATTGTTATTATTCCGTTCAGCCTCTGCTCATGTCATTTCTACCTCAAAAATACCTCTTCCCTGCTTTCCATCCTTGTGAGCTCACACTCACCCATCAAACTTTACACAGTTATAATTCACCTACTCTGTTAAGATTTCTTGGAACTAATTCCTCTCAACACACAGCCAAACACATTCATGTATATATGCACTCAGAATCTGTCACTCCACATTATTTCTGTCTTAACTATCATTTAGGAATGTTTCATCCTTGTGCACTCTACAACTAGCAGCATTTCTTGTCTCTGATTCCTCTGATACATGTTGTGCCTAATACAGTTCCTGGCATGTAGTTAGGGTTTCAACATCGGTAATTTTTCATTTTTCATTTGCATAAGGGTCACCAGGCTCTTACTAAAGACAAGGTTTTCAGCCTTACAAAGGTGAGGTCCTGACCATCTCTCTGATTGTCTCAGGCTCCAGACACTGTCATCTTACTTGCTTCATACCCTCCGTGCTAACACAATACACAGTGAGCTCCCAGTTGAAGTTGAAATGAACGAAGTGTTTTCGATGAATGATCAAGAGCTTAGATGGTGTTATCGGCTGTGAAAAGGAATAAAGTAAACCCTGTGTCTGAGCCCAGCATAGATGATGAAGGGATGCAGGAAGGTATCCATGGTTGTAGACCAATGGAGAGGAAGGAATTTGAGGGAGTTCTCTTCTGCCAGCTCAGCATAGATCATTTCAACCTGTACTTTTCTTCCAATCACTCAGCAACAAAAGGAATTTTAAAAACTGACAAAAAGTATGACAATAAGCAATGAATAAATTGTTTGATGCAATAATGTAAGCAGAGCCATGAAGAAGTTAAGATGAAAGAAATTGTTCAGACAGCAGTTTTTTAAACTGCTCTCTTACATAGTTTCCCAGAACTCAGTGGCAAAAATTACAACTCAGTCATTACATATGATCATGAAAGTCATTGTGACAGGAAAAACTGACATATATGAAGGCCTTCCGCATTCCCATAACTTTTTATTCATCATTATACACTGGATATTGAAGTTATTTATAAACAGTACCATTCTTTCTCCCTTACTTGATTATAAACTCTTTAAGAGGGGTTTTGTTTGTGTTGTCTTAGCTTTTAGCACAGCGCCATGCACAGAGTAGGTGCTTGGTAAATGTCTCTGAGAGTGTAAGGCAAGAGTCAAGGAAGACATATTACAAGTACATTCTCGCTCAACACTTTCACATATGCAATTCGAAAAGCCCTGAATTTTTCATCTCGACCTACCCAAAACATAGCAATCTTTGAAGCACTGATTTCCTGGGAAGGACTTCTTCTCCAAATACCCCAGACTTTTTGTACACAGAATTGAAATGCTCCCTTTTTCATAATTACCCTGCCTCCCAGTAATCCCCAGAAGCTGGTAACTTTAAGAACTGAGTCCCAGGTTCTGTGAATTAATAATAAATAAACAGGTCAAAGACTTGTGGAAAGTGAGCAGTGAATCCATTATTTTATATTAGCTTAAGTATCATTTACTTACTAGATTTTTAGTGTATCTTTCTGATCAACATTATTTTTAAAAGACTAAGTAGAGCTACTAAAAATGTTTTTCAGAAATCAATCTATTTATGAAATCACTAGTAGAACTTATCAGCCTTTCACCTGATCAACCTTACCTACTTACCAAACTTTCACAATTAGTTGGAAATGCATGCCAGTTGGGCAAGACTATATCTGCTTTGTTCCTATGTAATGTTGGTTGAATTCATGACACTCAATAAACAAGCATTGGAAGTAGTGTCAAAAAAATGCTCCTTTTCTTATTAAATGTTCCCTTTCTGTTAGCTCTTCTTTCTATGTTGAGGTTTGATAATGCATTTCTGACAGTAATTTCATTGTTTCTCCAAGGATACTCTCATTACTCTAAACTGGAGATGCTGACGTTATAGTTCACTTATTTGGTCAACTCAGGTCACTGATTTATTTTTTCTCTTATTTCCCATTAATTTGAATTAAATTTTTCCTAATTCTTTAAAAGTAAGAGACTTGTTTAGGGAATTTTTGAGATGGTGCTTTGAATGAACTCATGTGGTCTGGAAACAGTTAAGTTCCCCTGAGGAACAGTTACCTTAGCATTGACTACTTCTCACTGGTTGAGCCCTCTTCAGCTATAGCCCCAATCTCTGTTTTCCCCCAGATCCCCTCTTCCCACTCATACAGACCCATCTGCCTAGTCTGCAATTCTCTGCTAAAGGAAAAAAGAACTATGATGTTTGCAACAAAGTTATATATCCCCCTCCAAAGCAAAACAGTAACATTCTGTTAGGTATCTCCTGAGAAGTATGTCTTAACAAAATGGAGAAACTGTGTTCTGGAGAAAAACTAGTCTCCAAGCATACTGAAGAAAGAATACATTTGAACTTGGCAGCACGATATATCAGGTGGGGAGCAAAGACCTCTGTAGATGTCTCATTCTCCATCTCTTGCAACTGTAACCTCAGGTGCTGTACTGCCAGGTGACTTTAAAGATTAGATACTGTAGGCACCTGCACGTGACTACGCTGGTGCCTGAGCCATTTATTGTCACTTCATAAGTGTTGATTTGCATTATAAATATCTCATTCTCAGTATTTTCTGGCTTCCCAAATTATCTGCAAATTTCTCTACTTTCTGTTCTCATGGCCAATGTACTATTGCCGTCCCATAACCCCAGTCTATTTTTCTCTGATCCCAGCTATACAGAAAAACTAATCTGCTGCCTCTTTATCACACTTTAAATACTCCAGAGAGGATGGAATATGATTGGCCAAATTTGAGTAAAGTGTCTTTTCTTAGTCCAGTTATCACTGGTTCAAGGAATAGAAAGAAAGTTCACATAGTATAAACGTAGCTACCAGGAAAGGGCCTCAGGGAAGAAAAATTGTGGGCAGGAGCAAATGCAAAACTAAAAACGTTTTTTAAAGGTACCTACTACAGCAGTTGACATCTTACAATTATTTTATAAATTTAAATGAGCCACTCATTTTCATATAGTATCTAGATACTCATCTTTCGTTAGTTTTTGGTTGAATAAAATTATTTATAATTGGATTCATTTTTTTTTACATTTTTATTAATTCATAATCATTTTACAGTGTTGTGTCAATGGATTCATTTTTTGAATGTAGTTTTTTTTGATTGTTCCAAAATTTCATCTTGGAATTCCATACTTTTAATCCAGCATGTCAAACTTCCAGAATACCTCATCCTCATCCATTATTTTCCTGCTAACCGGTGTTCCTGGGCTGGAAGCCTTCCACACCTGGATCTCTGCTCCTTTCTGCTTTCTCTATGTAATCGCTCTCTCAGGAAACAGCCTGATTCTCTATGCCGTTGTCACCCAGCCCAGCCTTCATGAACCCATGTATTATTTCCTCTCCATGCTGTCCACCACTGACCTTGGCTTGTCCGTATCCACTCTGGTCACCATGTTGGGGATATTCTGGTTCAATGCCAGGGAGATCAGCTTTAATGCCTGCTTGTCACAGATGTTCTTTATTAAACTCTTCACTGTCATGGAATCTTCAGTGCTGCTGGCCATGGCCTTTGATCGATTTGTGGCCATCTCTAATCCCCTCAGGTATGCCACCATTTTAACTGACTCCAGAATAACTCAAATTGGAGTGGCAGTTGTCATCAGGGGGACACTAACACTGACACCAATGGTAGCACTTCTTACAAGACTGTCCTTCTGCTGCAGCCACGTGCTCCACCACTCCTACTGCTTCCACCCCGATGTGATGAAGCTCTCGTGCACAGACACCAGGATCAATAATGCAGTCGGGTTGACAGCCATGATCTCTACCGTTGGTGTGGACTCAATCCTCATCCCCCTTTCTTATGTTTTGATTAAGACTATCCTCAGCATCGCATCCCCAGAAGAGAGGAAGAAGGCCTTCAGCACGTGCATCTCCCATATTGGGGCTGTTGCTGTTTTCTATATTCCATTGATCAGTCTGTCCTTTGTTCACAGATTTGGGAAACGAGCCCCAGCCTACGTACATACTCTGATTGCTAACACCTACCTGCTGATCCCCCCTGTAATGAACCCCATCATCTACAGTGTGAAGACCAAACAGATACGCAAAGCTGTGATAAAAATTCTCCATTCCAAAGACACATAGAGTCACAGAATTCTAGAGATGGTCTCTGTCAGGTCATATTATTTACCAATTGAAAAATAAATCTGGTGATTGCTGAAGCTAAGGATGCAAATATTTAAAATCAAAGCTGGAGTATGTTTAGAAAATTAGCTTGACTGATCCCTGTATTTTACAGATGAGGAGACGAGAGACATAGGAATGGGAGGAATGAGCAGCCTAACTCTAAGTCTGGAGGTTGTCTTCCCAACCACTGTTTGTGCTGAGCTGTTGTTTATCCTGCCATTACCCTTTCTCTTCTTACTTCATCCACTTCACAGCAGGTAGACTGACGCATTATGAAAATGTCATTCCTTTTTGAGAAATAGGTATTATTTTCTAACAGTAATAATAATTTTAGCTAACATTTATTATTTCCTTCCTGTTTTTTATATATAAACACATTTTATATTCAAAACAATTTCATAAGGTAGTTACTTGTATTACCAATGAGAATATTGAAGCACACAAGTGTTAAGTAACTTGCTTAATCAGCTAGTAGGTGACAGAGTTCATATCCATGCAAACTGACCCCAGGGTCCACCTACTCTTAAATTTAATGCTGTATTGCTGCATATAAACTATATATATTATCTATATTACTGTATTTATATATAATATAAACATATATATACAATGTAATGTATATTTATACATTAATTAATTTGTACTGGGGGACATAATTTGATCGGAGAAACAAACAAAAACTAAAACTCTGTCCTCTAGAAATTTTCAACCAATTTATGGAGGAAAAGCTCAAAACAAAATCTTTAAACCTCACAAATATATTTCTACCTGATGTTCTTTCCCAACTAAGCATATTCTAGAATTCCTCTTCACCTCCATAAACTTTCTTTGATTGATTGATTGGGGGAGGGAGGCAATTAGGTTTTGTTTGTTTGTTTGTTTGTTTTAAACAGAGGTATGGGGGATCAAACTTGGGACCTCGTGCATGCTAAGCACGCACTCTACCATTGAGCTATACTCTCCTCGCTCCATCAACTTTCTGCCCCAGCAGAAACTGAAAAATGACTCGAATTACAAAAGAATTACAATTTGTGTTATTTGCTTAGAAGTTTTAAAAGCTATGGCATATATTTCATGTAATGGCTTAATCCAGCAGCTTAATTATTTTTTCCAACCTGGGTATATCCAATAAATCTCAAAGTTTTAAAGACATATTTCAATGACACGTTGGTATCACTCAGTAAAGACAGGCTCTATAGCTGGTTTCAGATCCATCAAGGAAGCAGAAGTAGTCATTCATTTCTATAGGGAATTTATTAAGTGACTATAGTACCAGTCACTTAGTAATAAGGATGATGTCAAAATCCTCAACATGTTCAACAGTAAAATTTTCAGTCTCAATTATTATCAGTCTTCAAAGACCTGATCTTTGTATGTTGTGATGTCCAGGACTTTGTTCTCAGACCTGTTTTTCCCTTTGTTATATTCTCATTTTTGGTCATCTCATCCACTTTTGCTTTGCAGTACAGTCTAGTTCCCCCATTGTAGTTAGAGTATTTTTATACACAAGACAGATCGTGTCACTTCCTCTGTTCAGCATGTCCCAGTGGCCTCCTGTCTTACTGCGGGAAAATTCACAGTCATTATACTCCCTTATAAGGATGTATGTGTTCTGACTCCTCTCCATCATCGCGACTTCGTCTCCTACTACTCTCCCCTTTATTCACTCTGCTACACCCACACTAGCCTCCAAAATATTTCCTTATGCTCACCCAGCAGGCTTCACCTTCAGACTTTGCACTTGCTGTTCTCCCTGCCTGGGATGTCTTTCTCCAGATGCCCACATGGCTTACTGCCTCACTTCATGCAGGCTCACTCCATGTTTATGTGTCCTCTCATTAAAGGGCCCTTTACACTATAAAAACTAAAAATGACAGCAACACCTCTCCACTAATTCCTGCCTGCATTCACTCTCTTCCTTACTCACCTTGTTTTAACTTTTAGCACTTACAACCCCTCCTCAACATATTACATACATACCTATTTATTTCTTTTCTAGTCTCCATTACAAGGAAAGGTCTTTGAGAATAAGGACTTTGTTTCATTTATGCTATCCTCCAGACCCTAAAACAAGGCTTGCCACATTGAAAAATAATAGAATCTCTGGATGGCCTGACTATATTTATCAGTCAAGCCTCACTGCATCCCCTCTAAGCAGTGCTCCAGGCACGACAAATAACTGGCATTTCCTTAACTCTGATTGTTCTATCTCATTCTCAAGCCTTTGTACAAGCTGTTGCTTCCACCTGTAGCACCCTCATGCTCTCCTTTCTGACTTAGAAATTACTTTCCTTAGAGACTTTTTAATGACTTCTCAAGTCTGTCTGGTGTCATTTCCAGGTGCCCCTGAAGCACCAGTGTGTCTTCCTCATGACATCCCCTCCCAGGTTCTCCTGTAACCAGTCTCCCCACAACAGACTCTGCCCACTTCTCAAGACCAGGGAGTATGTCTTCTTCACCACTGAAAATAAGTGAAATTGCAGACTGGATTTTTGTTTGTCTGTCTCTACACATGATATACGATGGAGTATGGAGAAAGGGAAGAGAAAAAGAGAAAGAGAAGCTCCAGCTAGAGAAGAAGGATGAAGTACTCAGAGCCCCAAACTTGGGAATGAGAAGATAGAACTTCAGTCTTAAGCCAGACAGCCAAGATAGTCACACTGCTGCTACAGATGTTCCTCCTCCACCTCCCCCCCAACCACACTAACCTCCCTGTCCCTGTCCAACATTCCTAGAAACTAGCAAGCTTCCATTCCAAGGGAGTGTGTAATTTGGACTCCTGGGGAAGGGGGGATTGCAAAGCAAATGTCATCTCTGACCCAAGTGGACAAGTTCACAACTAACTGGAGACTTTCCTAAAAGCCAGAGTAGTGGTAGACACATGGCCACTGTCCCACTACTTGAACTCAGAGTCCAAGTGAAAATCCTCAATGTCCTGTAAGACTTACATGATCCAGTTCCCCATTACCTCCCTGATTCTGTCTCCCCACTGCTCTTGCCCTTGCTCTCTCCCCTGAGGCACAGTGGCCTCCTCGGTGTTCTAAATCACATCTAAAGCAGGATGTAACTCTATACTCACATTGACTGTTGTGTCTAGCAAAGTGGCTAATGAGAAAAAACACTCATCACTGTGGTTAACAGGGCATTTCAGTTACTTGGAGGAGCGGACACAGACTGGTGACAATCCTACATGAGCAAGTGTGGGAGTGGCGGCAGAGGCAGCAGGCCGTTGGTGATTGCCTGACCCCCCACCCCAAGACTGAAATAGGGGAAGCCCATGGGAGTGACACACAAGTGGCCATGAAGATACTACACCCTGTCTGCCAAGCCCCAGGGACCTCAGTCCATATTACTACAGCCTGTCCCCATGGGCTTCATGGGCAGCGTTATAAATAGACCTGTGCCGGAAGGGGAGAGCCAGCTGTAGCTGCATCTCATCAGGGCCGCACCATACTCAAGTGAGTGCACACTCACTGGGGTCCAGCAGGCCAAGGTCCCTGCCATCCTAAGGGACCTCAAAGACCTCACAAACTGCCTCCTGGCAGGGTAGGGGGAAGCCCTTGCCTCCCCTTCACATCTTCCTTGCCCGAGAAGAAATGTTCCAGAGCATTAACAAACATCCAGAAAGGCAAGTGAGAATAAATGCAGCAGCCGCATCCAGACCCAAAGAGAAGCTGAACTGGCCGGGGCTCACTCTAGGCAGAGGGCCAGGCCACATGGGAGGGAAACATGAGGTCTTCTGGGATAAGTAAGTGGGAAGATGAGATGATGGCCCAAAGTCTTAGACTGCTACCAGCAAAGCAGAAAAGATGCCCTGGGGACAGAAGACTCAGGAAGGTATCTGACTCTAAGGTCAACACAGACCCTTATGTCTGCCAGTGCTGCTGCAGGAGCGTGGGCAAGCGGCCTTGAGGAAGGGGGAGTGTGTTAATTGCTGCTCCCCCCTGCTACCTTCTGTGCCCATAACTATCTGCCTCTGAAAAAGGCTTTTCATTCCCTGACAGCAGCTGAGGGCCAAATCTGGAATCTAATATCTGTCAAGGAAAATAGCTGTAATATCTTTGCACATGTTCTGAGAATGGAGAACAAATAGTAGTCAGAGGCGTGAATTTTGTGACCTTTGAACCCTGGATCTCTTCTTCCTTGCTTATCCAAGATGAGGATAATCCAGTCAAAATGTCTAGTTCTCATTTTATTATGTTATAAGACTACTGGTCTCCAAACCCTCTCCTCTACGGCCAAATAGGAGAGCATGTCCCAGTTGCAGTAAGAACCCAGGTTAGGAGTGAAGAAGAATCCTAGGGGGATGAACAGGTTAGCCTGAACACCACTGCAGAGTTTATTCCCAAGATTCAGAACCTCTTCTAGAAGCCAAGCCCTTGGCTGTTTAGAGACAATTAACTCTAAATACCAGGGCACCTAGGGAGCCTATCAAGGAAAGAGCTTGTGGTGGCCAGAGCTGCAGGTTTGGTTTGGGTGAGGCAGAGCCACAGCCACACTGGGCTTCCAGAAAAAGAAACGTCTCCCCTAACATAAATGACTCATTGGCAGAGGTTCCAGGAAATATAAAGCTCTAGGAGTAGCAGGACCTAATCAAGCTCGCTCTGGGGCAATGAGAGTGGCCTTGGAGGCGGCCTTTAAGCGTGGAGGAACCCACCAACTAGGAGCAGAGAGAGCAGCCAGCACAGGGCCATGCCAGGCAGCCAGGGTCCCGCCAGCGCTTTCATCTGCAGGGAAGTCACTGGCGGGAGCTACTGCCTTGCATTCGACAGCCCTGGGTGAGTTTCCTTTTTACCTCAAGAAATTGTCTCTTGGCCTTTCTTCCTTAGTTTTTGTTTTGTTTTTAAAATCACGGCTGTGTTTCTTTCCTCTCTCGCTGACCTTAGACCTGGGGACCTGAAATCCTGAAAACTTGCAAAAAGAAAAACAAAACCCCTCCTATCCCCCCTGTTGGGTCCTCCTTTTATTCCCTTCTCTGTTTGATTTCTACTCATGTTTCAAGACTATAAGGAAGGATCATCTTTTTGGGGGGACATTTCCTCTGATTGTGCCTCTCCCCCTCCCATGCATTAAATGCACATCCTTTGCTAACACTTATCCCAAGATTTTAATAATTTTGTTACTTGTCTATCTTTTACCTGAATCAGGGCATCAGAAGGGCAAAAGATGTGTCTTTGACCACATCATCAGCATCTAGCAAACAGCCTTGTCTATGGTTGGTCCTATAAGTAAATGCTTACAGAACAAATGGGTGATAGAGAAGGGTAGGGGAGGGGAGAGAAGGGAGGAGGACACAGCCTATCCAGAAGAGGTTCCTAGTAAGGTATCACTTACCACCTATCTGAGAAAAAGGCCACCCACTACCTAGACAGTGAAGGTATGGGCCAGGACAAGGAGTCTGTGGAACTAGGGATGGATAGATTTGGGGAGAATCATTGTTCTCTCCAGGTTCCCTTTTATAAATGTAAGTGAACCTTGAGAGTAGTGGTGATAAATGAATTTCGGCTGTCATTTCCCCCTTTACCAGAAGGCTTCAGAGCTTATGAGAGAGCCCAAATGGCTTGGAAGAGTGGGAGGAGAGAGTAGGGGAGGGAGAGCTAAGGTGTGTTCAGCAACCAGGGTCCAGGGCTGGTCTCTCTGACTGTGCTTCATGTCCTAGCAGGCTAGCAGACTGCCAGTGTGACCTCACCCTCTCCAGTGCCCCCTTCTCGGTGCCAGCTATGAGTCCCTGCAACTTTACACATACCACCTTTGTGCTTATTGGTATCCCAGGACTAGAAGAAGCTCATTTCTGGATAGGCTTCCCCCTGCTTTCTATGTATGCCGTGGCAGTGTTTGGAAACTGCCTCGTGGTCTTCATCGTGAGGACAGAGCACAGCCTGCACACTCCCATGTACCTCTTTCTCTGCATGCTGGCAGCCATTGACCTGGCCTTGTCCACATCCACCATGCCCAAGATCCTTGCCCTCTTCTGGTTTGATTCCCGGGAGATTACCTTTGATGCCTGCATGGCCCAGATGTTTTTTATTCACGCTCTCTCAGCCACTGAGTCCACCATCCTGCTAGCCATGGCCTTTGACCGTTATGTAGCCATCTGCCATCCACTGCACCATGCTGCCGTGCTCAACAATATGGTGACAGCCCAGATCAGCATGGTGGCCATGGCCCGTGGATTCCTCTTCTTTATCCCTCTGCCTCTGCTCATCAAACGGCTAGCCTTCTGTTACTCCAATGTGCTCTCACATTCCTACTGTGTGCACCAGGATGTAATGAAGTTGGCCTATGCAGACACACTGCCCAACATGGTCTATGGTCTTACTGCCATTCTGCTGGTCATGGGTGTGGATGCTCTGTTTATCTGTTTGTCCTATTTTCTGATTATACAAACAGTTCTACAACTGCCATCCAAGTCAGAGCGGGCCAAAGCCTTTGGAACCTGTGTGTCACACGTTGGTGTGGTACTGGCCTTCTATGTGCCTCTCATTGGCCTCTCAGTGGTGCACCGTTTTGGAACCAGCCTTGATCCCATTGTTCATGTTCTCATGGGTGATGTCTATCTACTTCTGCCTCCTGTCATCAACCCCATCATTTATGGTGTCAAAACCAAACAGATCAGGACTCGGATGCTAGCTGTGTTTAAGATCAGCTGTGACAAGAACTTTCAGGCTGTGGGAGGCAAGTGATCCTTACCACTCCTCTTACTCTTATCCTTAATGACTGGATATAATGATTTCCTAAGCTGGCTTAATCCCAGTTGCCCATAAGCACATCAGTGCTTTTCTCTGATTTGGCCTCCAAATACTTCTGCTTGGGGTGAAATTTTTGAGGCTGCCATAGTTCTTTTCCACAGGTCACAATGCTGTTGATATCTTTATTGTATAAAAATCTTAAATTAGAAAATCCACTATTGCCCAGTAAGTAGTAAAAGAACATGAAGAAGAATAACAAGAAGTACAGTTGGCTTTGAAACAAGGGACAGACTGTTCTCTTTGACTAGTAATACAGGAAACCTATATTACAACAATAATTAGGTAACATTCTATTAAATTAGCAGTTTTCATTAATAAAAAATTCACAATGAAAAAGGAGCTTGTGTTGAAACATATATCCTTGAGAATCACAGCAGATGGTATAATTGGCAAAATACAGCAAGAACTTTTTATTTTGGTTTTTTTTTTCTTTTTGGCGGGATAGAGGGAGAGGTAATTAGATTTATTTATTTAGTTCCAATGGAGATACTGGGATTGAACCCACGACCTCATGCATGCTAAGCACGCACTCTACCACTGAGCTACACCCTCCCCACTAGCAAGAACTTTTTTAAAGTTACATACTCTAATGCTGTAATCTCATTTTTGAAAATTTATTCTAACAAAATATCCCTAAATGCAGAAAAGTTTTTCATAAAATTTATCAGTTACACCATTATTTAGAGTAATTCTATATTAGAAATCCTAAGGTATGATCTATAAAAGTAAAGAATAGTAAGCTCAAGTATGGTCCATTCATTTAATGGAATATTATGTGAAATGATCTATATTAAACAAATATGTGGCTTTTAAAGACTCTGCTATAAAATGAAATATACATATAATGTTAAGAAAAACAAGAATACATGATTGAAACTAACTTGAAAAACAACCTATGCCCTAAAGGAAATGTGCTCAAATTACCAGTGACTTAGTTCTGTTTCTTCCTTCTAATTTTTGTTATTATTATGGAGGTCTTGTTTGGTTAAGATGTACAACTTTTAAAATGGAAAAAGTGAAACTGATAATTTACATAAGCCGGGGCTTGTCACAGACCTCACTGTTGTTTTCCTCTTTGTTATCTGGGAATTTAAGCCCTAAATAATAATGCTAATGAATATATTTTGAGTGCTTGCAATGTCCCAGGACTATAAGTGCTTTATAAGTTTTACCTGATCTTTATAACAACTTTACGGGGTAGGTACAATTTCTGCCCCACACACCAGTGAGAGAAACGAGGTTTACATTGGTGAGAAAACTGAGTCACAGAGTTTGTGGTGCTGTGCCATGATTTGAAATTAAATTTCATAACCAAATACAGTTATTTAATGTCCATGATCTATTGTTTCCTGTTTAAAATCTGGCACTTATTTCCACAGTCTCTGCAAATCTTGTTTTCGCTCTTCTGTCTGCCTTACGAGATGAATGACTGTATTTGTGTTGAGAGTGACGAATCCAAGTTATTCTTCATGTTGCACAGCCACCTTGCGTGTTCTACAGGTTGCTGCTTTCCAGATTAAGGGAGAATATTTTTGTCTATTTATTACTTATATCCGCTCAATCGTGTTTCCATTTAGTGTATTCGGTATCTGTCAGACATTTCCAATGTCTGAGTTTTAACTTAGGTATGACATATTATGAATCTTATTCTAAATTTTACCAAGTGTTACACCTATTGCTTTCACGTTTATAGAGTCCCATAAACTCAGATTTGGAGATGTGAGAGGTTCCTTGGTCTTCTTTCCCACCAGTGAGAGAATTTGAATGAATCTTTTCTCAAGATGGGCTGTTCTCATTGTATTGTTAAGCAGGTCTGATAAGAAGCTTAAATCTGACCTCAATCACTGAGCAAATGTTGGGTGGGAGACTAGAGTGGATAAAACATGGGGGAGACTCCCACCTGCGGGCTCTTTCTTAGGAGAGGGGTCCTCAGACTTTTAACCTCTCTCCTGGAAAAGGGCCCTCCTAGCAAAGGTATCTGTGAGCATCCCATTGTGACTCCCTGCTCAGAGGCAGTAAAACAGCCTTCAAACTCATGAAGCTGATCAACGCAGATGGATCAGGGCTGGGAGAAAGAGCCGTGGGTGGTAGCAGTGACTGTCCTAAAGGAAAGTAGGGATGCTCGTGCTCCCTGCAGGCACTGGGCCTCCTCACCCCAAATAATGAGGTCAGGAGCCTCGTTTTATGAGACTGATCCCCTTTGTCTCTTGCCACAACTTCCATCCTCTTTTATCTTCCTGTGCATTATTCTACCTCAAATCACACCCTCCCGCCTCCTTCCATACACCTAAGAACGTGGCTAGATTACCAATTTTATAAAGTGCGTATCTCTTGTGCCTAAATCCCTCACTGTACCCTACTTCAGTCCAACTTAGTCATGTTCTATCTGTCTCCCCTACTCCTCCTTCTGCCCTAAAATTTTCATTTTTTAAAAGTAGTCCAAAGACTGATATGCAAATATTCATTAGCAGCACTATTCACAGTAGCCAAAAAGGTGGAAACAACCCAAGTGTTTATCAACAGATGAAAGGATAAACAAAATGTAGTAAATACATACAATGGAATATAATTCAGCCATTAAAATAATAAAATTCTGACACATTTGACAACATGGATGAACCTTCAGAACATGATGCTAACTGAAATAAGCCAGACCCAAAAGGACATATGTTGTATGATTCCACT
Source organism: Vicugna pacos (assembly GCF_048564905.1). Lineage (NCBI taxonomy): Eukaryota > Metazoa > Chordata > Mammalia > Artiodactyla > Camelidae > Vicugna > Vicugna pacos. Next base: position 29,154,214 of record NC_132996.1, on the reverse strand, counting down.
TATATACAGTACTTAAAACAGGCACATTCATTGAGACAGAAAGTAGAATAGAGGTTACCAGGAGCTGGGGGGAAGGGAAATGAGGAGGTATTGTTTAATGGGTGCAGAGTCTCAGTTTGGAATGATGAGAAGGTTCTAGAAATGGATAGTGGTGATGGTTGAACAACAATGTGAGTAGACTTCATTGCACTGAAATGTACACCTAAAAAAATTGTTAGAATGGTAAATTTTATGTTATGTATGTTTTACCGTAATAAGTAATCACCAAAGAAAGAATAAAATAACTCATCATCAGTTTTATAAACAAGAACATGTTGAAATGATTGCATTTTAGGTACACTGGGTTAAAGAAAACATATTATTAAGGTTTTTTTTAAAAATATCTCAAAGAAGAAGATATTTAATCCTCAGTGTTGAGAGAAGGGCAGAGCCTTGGGATGGGGTTTAGGAGTTCAGAACTCCTGTTCTGCCACTAAGTGGGGAACCTTGTCTAAACTATATCATCTTTTTGAATGTACTCTGTAAAACATGGTGATTAAATTAGATAAACCCTAACTCCATCTTCTTCTAAATCTTATGTACTCTGAATATTAAGAAGCCAGGAACAATTCCAAAGGGGCTCCAAGGCAAAAACTCTCCAGGGACTCCTTGGGAACTGCTTTTTGATCCACTTGAGAAAATCAGCCCCCTTTCCTGAGGCCACACCTGCTGTTTACTGAAACATGGCATTTATCAACTCAACCTCCTAACCCCTGATTCTGCCAGTTATAGCTCTTTCCAGAAATTCAACCTGCTCTCAAAGATTGGGAATTTTCCACTCAGGAGGTATTCACGGGCTCTCTGAAAGGAAGGCCAGTCCAACAGAAAGAGCAAACCATTTCTGTGACCCATCAAGTTAGCTCACTCTCTGTGAAGCTCGTTTTCCTCATGGGTTTATTAGGGGCAATGATAGTGTCTACCCTCAGTGCTTTTGTGAGGATTGTGGGCAATAACCCATGTGCAATGCTTAGCACAGTGTTTAACACATAGTATGAACTCAGTAAATACTCATTATCATTATTATTATCATGGAGGGGGTGAATAATAATCCGTGCTTCACCAGTATATTGAGGGGATAGAAGTGAGGGTTTCTGCCTTTGGCAAGCAAACCATACAGATCTTTTTTAAACACTCAGCTAGTCACACTAGCCTGGGAGCTGGAATTTAAGAACTGGGCTTTTCTGTCTCTCCTTCTCTCTCTTTCTCTCTCTCTCTCTCTCTCTCTCTCTCTCTCTCGTCTTTAACACCAGTAACAGGACTAAGATTAGGAGATGGGAAAAACGAAGAGAGTGTGGTGGGTGGAGAAGGTGGGACTTAAATGAGATTCCGACCGGATTGAAATGACTTCCTTTAGGAAGAAGACAAACACAAAAGCCGTAGTTTCAAAGTTGTCACATTCTAGAAGGTGGCAAACTAAACGGGGTTTATGGCCATTGCTTATTCCGTGTTCACGCAGATGAAGATCCTGGGAGAGTGTTTGCCTTTTGGTTCCCAGTGATCTGAAAGGGCTCCCAGGAAGAAGGCCTCTGGGTGCTTGAGTTGCTGAGTCAGCTCACAGAGGTGGTCCCAGGCAGCCCCAGCCGTGAGAGGCCTCTGGGTCTCAGGCAAGTGCTCACTGTAGTGAGAGTATCTTTCCCAGTGAAGAAGGATCTCCAGGGACTGAGAGCCATAAAAGCGCTGCCCTGTTCCCAGCCGTGTTTATGTTGGCCTGGACAGTGGATGGCACCAGTTTGGGTAGCCATTCCCCCGAGAGCCAAAGAGCCTGAGGTTGCCCTTTAAGCAGGACAGCCCCCACCCCCCTAATAATTACATTTAGCCCCCATCTCTGAGTAGCACTTCATTTGCTTAAGACTGGAATGACAAGAAATAAGGACAGAGCACAAGTTTGTTTGTTTAGGGGAGGATAGAGATTTCCCCAGGCTTTTATTTTATTTTATTATTGGAAAGAGAGATGTACTCTCAATATTTATGACCAGGGATTACCAGCATCACATATCTGAGATTCTTTCCAGTGATGATCACCACCAATTCTCCCAGCTGGTGCCAAAATTTATGCCCAATGTGTATTTTTTAATACGTTAACTAATTAGTTACTGAGAATTGAGCTGGCAGGTTGGATAAAGAGCTTGAGAAGAATGGGGACAATTTAAAAATCGAAAGGAAAAGAATTTTGGAGTGCTGCTAAAGTCTCAGCTCAGGTTAATAACCGTGAATTTGTTTTGATACAAGATGTCTAAGTTGACTAATTTTTCTCAAGTTTACTTATCACCTCCAGAGGAGAAAGGTAGACAGGCTGGACCCAGTTCGGCTGGGAGAGTGCAGCTAGAATCAAGGAGGAGAAAAGCCAAATGTGTTCACAGAAAGCAGCTCTAGGTGAATGACTGTAGTCCAGACTGATTTAGGAATAAGCTGAGGCCAGAGCTCTGGAGTAGAGCTCTCAAGAAAGCAAGAAAGAAGGGACATGGACCTTGTACGTGGTAAGAAATCGAGCAAGAAATAGAGAAGAATTCAAGCCCAGTTCTGAATGGCTCTGTAGTTCGTATTCTTTCCACTCAGTTCCCTCCCTTTTGAATCTGTTGGATGCTGCAGGTCAGCCCCAGGACAGGGGTGCGGGCAGCATCCGTGTCAGCCCCAGTCTGGAGCTGCAAGCCCTAGAGTCCTGGAGGCTGCCCAGCATGAGGGCTGAGCGTTTAGAACAGGGTCTGTGGCCTTTTGGAAGTCTGCCTTCTCCCCACTTCCTCTAGGAAGCCTTCCCTGACTCCCTCTGGCTGGGTTAGGCCAACACTACTAGGCTCCCAACACACCACTCCATACCCCTACCCTCTACAAAACCCGGGTGCTCATCCCGCAGGATTCCTCCTGGGGCCTGGCACAGAGGAGGCTGACTTCAGGAAAATTGTCTTGGAAGGATTTCAAATGCAGATGTACTGTTGAAGTTGATAGTCTTTGAAGAGAATTTAAACTTGGTGGGATATTGTAGATTCTGTGATTCCATCTTCTTTACCCCTTATTGTTTAGCTCCTCCAGCCACTTCCTGATTCCAAAAACTAGCCCCAACTTGTTTAAACTCCCTCCCCGCCAGGGACCTGTGTGGAGTGACTCCTCTGTGGCTCAAGCCTGGCCTTCCCTAGAGATGGGCACTGCCCCAAACCATCCCTTTGCAGTGGGATAAAACTCAATCCCTCTGCTGCAGAGACATTGGGGCCCTTGCAGGATATGGAGTGGCAGAGCAGCCGGTGACAACAGCTGGGGTGAGTAACCTGGGCCCTCAACACAGCCTCTTCTCCACTTCCCAGGTGGATGGCTGCCAGCACCTCCACCTCAGATGGAGATATCAGAGGGAAAGATCTAGAAATAAAGCAGAAGAAAGAGAAATAACCAGTTTTGGACAATAGGAGACAGCAGTGCTATTCTTTGCTTGAAGAAGAGAGTCTCAAAGAGAGACCCTTCCTGGAGTCAGGGAGTTGACAGCTCAGAGAACTGCAATCTTAGACCACATTTCCAGGGAGAGATGTCCCTCATAGTCTTTCAAGAGAGGGAAGACATGAGAGGATGTCAAGTTCACTCTGTACCTGGCATTCACTTTCTTTTTTTTTATCAACTATTTTTATACTCTAATATCAAAGAAGTTTAATTTGGTTCATAATTTATTTAATTTCCTTATTTAAAAAATTATACAGAATTTTCCTCTTTCCTGAATAATTCCTTATCTCAAAGAGTATTTTTGCCTGTCTTTAATTTGTTTTATCTCTTTTAATTTTTACAAAATATGCTGCACAAGATCTGTGTTTGAACATCTCTGTTTGTTACTCACCTTTGCGTAGAATGAGTTGCATCAAGTTTTGATATTTTCTCAGAAGTAGTGTCTGAGAGAGAAGGGATGGAAGGTGCCAGCTGACACTGTCAGCAACTTTACTTCACTGGATTTACTTTAAAAATCTTCTAACAAAATATGGACAATCCTTCACTTGAGAGGCACAATGCTAGTCACCCTCCCTGAGAGAAAAAGGGAAGGCAAGGCAAGGGGAGGGAAGATCATTCCTACCTTCAGAGGGAGCCGATTATGTTGGCTAGAAATAACGCAACTGCAGCCCCCAGGGTTCAGAGCAAAGCTCTTTTAAGCACACAGACCTATTTTTGGAGGGTTTTAAGTCTCTGCTAAAATATATTTAGGTGGCTGTTTCCCTTACGTTTTTTTGACCTGTCTTGAAAGTGGCTTTTGTTTGCTTACTTACATGTTTTTGTTTCAATAATGAGATTTAAGGGGCAATCCAAAAAATAATAACAAGCCCGTACTGTCAACCCTTCAGGTTTCTGCAGTATGTTTTCAGTTTACTTCCATGAGGCCGTTGCTTCTTCTTTAAAATAGAGTGATTTTATTAGATTCTTTATTTTCATCTCATATCTTTCAAGAAAGCTTTCTTCAGTAGGTGAAGAGATCAGTGTTTCACACTATGAAATGATACTTTCGTAGTCAATAGGTTTAAGTTATACTTATCCCCTAGTTTCTTTTTAGATAGAGTACATTTTTCGATCTCCTTCACATTTCATATTTGCTACTATGCGTGAATCCATGTCACCTAATATCACAGCTGTTTTTCCAATGTTTTTGTCTTGTATTATTCTTCTGCCCAGATAGAAGAGGTCACATCTATCTGCAGACCTCTTCCGTATCCCGAGGATGCTCCCTTCCCAGTCCTTCATCAACATCTCCCTCTTCCAGCCCCCTGCTTTCCTAATGATTGGCATCCCAGGGCTGGAAGCCATTCATGGCTGGATCTCCATCCCCTTCTCCTCCATGTACACTGCGACACTCACTGGAAACGGCCTGATCCTCTTGGCTGTGAGGAGGACCCCCAGCCTGCACCAGCCCATGTACTACTTCCTGTCCATGCTGGCCCTCACCGATGTGGGTCTCACCTTGTCCACCATGCCCACCACCCTGGCTGTGCTCTGGTTTGATCATCGGCTCATCGGCTTCAATGCCTGCCTGGTCCAGATGTTCTTCCTCCACTTCTTCTCTGTGGCGGAGTCCTCAGTGCTCCTGGCCATGTCCTTTGACCGCTTCGTGGCCATCTCCAACCCCCTGCGCTATGCAGCTGTCCTCACAAATAGTGTCATCATCAGGATTGGACTGGCCATTGTAGCTCGAGCCATTGTGTCCCTCTTCCCATTGCCCTTCTTACTGAAGCGATTAAGCTTTTGCCCCGGCAAGATCCTCCTGTCCCACTCATTCTGTTTCCATGCAGATGTCATGAAACGGGCCTGTGCTGACATTACTGTCAATATCATTTATGGGCTGTACGTAGTTCTGTCCACGATGGGTGTAGACTCGCTGCTTATTGTCCTGTCCTACACCCTTATTCTTCACACAGTGATGGCTCTGGCCTCTCCCAGGGAGCGCACCAGGGCCCTCAACACTTGTGTTTCTCATATTTTAGCTGTTCTGGTTTTCTTCATCCCTGTCATCGGTGTGTCCATGATCCACCGTTTTGGGAGGCACCTGCCCCCCATTGTACATACCCTGGTTGCCTATGTGTATCTGGTGGTACCCCCTGTGCTCAACCCCATCATCTACAGTGTCAAATCCAAGCCCATCAGGGAGGCCATGCTCAGGGTGCTGAGGGACAAGAGGCAAGACTGATGCAACCAAGAAGGAAAACAAAGCCAAACTATCATATCTTATATCCAAAAGGCCCTTATTCAGAGCCCTGACCCGGACACATTATCAACAGAATGAGAAGCAAATGCCCACGCTCAGACTCAGACTTGTGGGTGAAAAACAGTCCTGATTCTTTCCTGCAATCGTTAACCTCAACTTGTTTTTTAGTGTTTAGTGGTGCAAGAATCTGTGCTCATTAAAAGAAATATTAAAATGAACCATACATAGTCTCTTCCCTCCATGGAAGACTAGAAGCATCTAAATGCACCATTACAACAAAGTGTAATAAGGCTGTGAGAGGTTCACACAAAGTGCTACAGGAACCCAGAAGAGAGTTTGCTGCTTTGCCAAGAGAAAATGAGAAAGGAGTAAGATAAGAAGGAGGCTGAAAGGTGAGTGGGGATTTGTCAGGCAGAAAAGGTAGGCAAGGGGAGAGCATATATAATAAAACATGAAAAAACTGAGGTTTGGGATTATCTGGTGAGCTTGTGGGAAGGTGATGTGGCTCCTCATAATCTGTGTGCGTGTCAGAGGGAGAATGACAGGAGATGGGCAGGAATGACGGACAGTGGTGAGACGTGTTGGGGCCTTTCAGATCTGATTGAAACATATGGCCTTCATTCTTTGTTTAAAAGTCAGCCATGGAAAGGCTACTGCATTGTAAAAGGTTGCACAGGCTTAGCTGTGCAGTACGAATTAGGAAGGTGAATGTGGAGGAGTAAAAGAGTGCAAGGAAGGCATTTAGGAGATTGGAAATAATGGAGCTTTCACAATGTCACATGAGAAGCAGACACAGGAAGTGGGGCTGCTTAACCTGCATGAACAACCCTAGGGACTGAGGAGAGAGTGAGGGAGATACACACAACTAAACCTCAATGTCTGTATATTCCACTGGATGGTTGCTCACCTCCATCCCTGCCACCCTGGCCACCCAGGTCAAGGGCCCTTTATGCAACACTGGGTGAGTGAGGACAGAAGTTTGCTGAGCACTAGGTGTGTCACCCAGTCATCCTCTTTACTTGGTTGTTCAGGGCTCCCTTTAGGGTCAAGGCTGTCTCTAGGGTCGAGGCTCTCTCGTGAGCATTAATGTGAGACATGCAGTTTCACACTGTAGTTACATTCTCATACAGCCATTCATATGTCCTCCTTAGACTTTTTTATTTTCAATCTTCCAATTTTTTTTTCTTCCACGCCTTATCACTGTTCTTCAGGACCACCTCCGAATGAAGCTGTAGTGAGGCAGCATTATTTGTTTTACTTCAACCAATGTATTAAAACACCCCAACCGTGAATTAGGCCCAGGTCACTTGCTCCTCTATCAGCTAGATGTAGGGAGAGTCCCATGAGACCCCAGGTGCAAGCTGAGGAAAAGGCATTGATGCAAAAGCAGTAGGTGGCAGGAAGTGCAGGCCACCTGTTTATGTAAGTCACTGGTGCCTGCTAATCTTGTACCAATGTAACTGATGGTTGCTGTCTGTACTCACCCTGATGACATGGGTGGGCCTGACAGTAGCCATTAAAATAGGTAATGGACCTGGTGATCGTTATGCTAAGTGAAGTAAGCCAGAAAGAGAAAGAAAAATACCATATGATATCACTCATATGTGGAATCTTTAAAAAAAAAAAGACACAAATGAACATATTTACAAAACAGAAACAGACTCACAGAAATAGAAAACAAACTTATGGTTACTAGAGGGGAAAGGAGGTGGGAAGGGATAAATTAGGAACTTAAGATTTGCAGATACTAACTACTATATATAAGATAGATAAACAATAAGTTTCTACTGTAAAGCACAGGGAACTATATTTAATATCTGGTAGTAAACTGTAAAGAAAAAGAATATGAAATGGAATACATGTGTGTATGTGTATGACTGAAACATGATGTGGTACACCATAAACTAACACAACATTGTAAATGGACCGTCAATAAATAAAAAGAAGAAAAATACATAATTTCAGTCACAGTCACGTGATGTCCCATGATCAGAGGGTTAATCCCTACTAGGGTCCAGTAACATTCCAGCACCTGCTTTTTGAACAGAGAAAACTCTGCTGGAGACAGCATGGCCTTGCTCCGGAATCTTAGGAGTCTGTGCTGCAGCTATCCTATTGGGGCTTTATGGAGACTTCACGGATATTTGTTTCTCACAGATACAACCGGCCTCGTGGTTTGACCAAGTTAAATGGCCAAAGTGACTTAGATTCTTGCATCACAGACGACCTTCTGCAAAGTGCTCTGTCACTCTAGGCCCTCTCAAAACCGACAGCCTGCTATGCACTTGATAAATGGATCAAAGAATTATTCCCAACAGTAAATGTTTTATCTCGAAAATCCAAGGGAAATTAAAAGGTGCTGTGCCTCTTTGCTAACAGTAGGAAGTACAAGGTGCAATATTCAGCCCTTTACCTTAGAGGGGATATGCTAACAGGACACAGAGCCCTAGACCTGTAAGAACTTCACTGATGTGTCAGGCTGGTTAGTATTTGAGGACTTTATCCCCACACTCTGGTGTGCTTATGTCTTACCTGGGCATTCAGAGGACTTAACCACTTCCTGGTCTCCAAAACCTTGGTCAGTAATTTCAATATCCATGTCCAACCACCATGTTCCTTCAGTTCTTGAGAGCTCTTTTGAAAAGCACCTTTCCTTCTGTGACATAGACATTACTTCTCTTCTCACGACCTACTGAGTGTTTGATCTAGTTATTAGTCCCAAGTAGTCTCACCCCAGTGTTGGCTAACTCTGCCTCTTCCCAGCAAATAGAAAGATGCTCTTTTGAAAAATGAGGGGGACGGTATAGATGGGCCACTGAAGCATTGAAACCTGTTGAGAACACATCTTAGAGAGGGCTGTGCTAGAAAGCCAGAGTCTCCACATTCCAGAGAGTTACGATTGCTCACATCTCTAATCTCTGAGTTTTCCTTTCTCTTCAGAGCTCCCTTCAGTCTCTTCCATCTTCCTTACCCTGCCATCGCATGTCACCATCCCAGGATGAAGCTCAGCAGAGAGTAATTGTCTGTGACCCAAATGCTTTGGGTGCTGTCCCCAGACACTGGCTGCATTTCCCTGCAGCAGCATAAAAGGGGTGTATCTTGGTTTCAGGGTCTTCCCAGGCTTCTGTAGGATATGGTACAACCAAACAGCCTGGGGAAGAGCCAGGGTAAGTAGCAGGGCTCAGACTCAGGTCTTACTCTGTGTCCAGAGTCCTGGGGGGGCACCTCTGTCACCTCCTCCCTTCCTCCTCCAAAATAAGAGTCAAAGAGAAAGAAATGACAGAAGGCAGAGGTAGCAGAGAAACATGGAGATGAGACTGTTGAGTATCCCCACAGGTGGTTTCATGTCTTGCATCAGGGAGAGATCAAGGAGAATCTCTTCCTGTCGCTCATGGATTAGCTCAGAGGAGGGCACAGAATCTCATAATCTGTTTCTAGGAATGATGCCTAAATTGTGATCCAAAGTGGTAATGGTTAAGGATACCAAAATTTCTTCTGGGCTGCCATTCTAGAAAAACAGAAATGTTCATGCTTGGCAACACACGAGCATAGTCCACAGACGTCTCCAGTGAATTTTTCATTCACTCATTCGTTCACCAAAACAACTGAATTCCTAAGATGTACCTACCATACATTGTGCTGAGGGGAGCCTTATCAAAATAAATCAGAATTACTGTTCTTGGCAAACTCAAGCTAGTTGAGAGAGAAATTTGAAATTACCATGTAAATGATTGAAGGGGGTTTCTAAGACACATGAGTGGACAAACAGAGGAAAGGAAAAAAAATATTTGGGCATGGGGAGGGTTGTTCAGCAAAAACAAAAGGTTAGGAGCAAGAAAACCTTAGGGGAAGGAGATTCAGAGGGGGGAAAAAACAGAAAAAGGTGAAGAGGTGGGAAAGTAAAAATAAGTCTATTTCAGGAATACTAGGTTTTGCAATCATAGAATGCCAGGGTTAGAAAGATAGATAATCTAGTCCAGTTCCATGATTTTACAGATGAGGAAATTGAGGACCAAAAGGAGAAACTGACAATGTTTAGTATGCATGGCACCAGGTACAATCTGTGACAAACAGTGCAGTTTGTTTGAAAGAACAAGGTACTTTGTACCAAACAGAACCAAGATTAGATCATTCTGTGCTGTCTCCTTGCTAGACACTTGACTTTTCTAATCCTCAGGATCTTCATTGATATGCATGGAGAAAGTTACACCTGTATTACAACATTGTTTCAGAGCTGAGGGAATTCACGGATCATCAAAATTTGACTAATCTCTAATATGTACCTTACATAACAAGCATAACGCAATCATACAGTGGCATAGCTGAATCCAGAAACCTCTTCTCTAATCCTCTACGTTAAAGTAAGTTGAAGTGCATTGTATCTGCCTCATGCTGTATGTTAGCGCTCCTCCAGCAATTACAAAGCATAGAGAGAGAACACATATGTCTGTGAGAGCCCCCATCACACTTCTCAAAGCAGGGTAGGGATAGACTCAAATACTTGATATTCACGTGGACCTGTTATGAATTTATTTTTCAGAAATTTAACCAAACACTTTATTGGAGATTTCTTCTGTGCCCTGTCGTCCATAAATCCAACGTGTTTCCAATTCTATAAGGCATCATTGCCAGGGATAAGACCTCAACCACCCACCTCTTCAAAATCAGCCACGATCCTAATATCTGGAGCATAGGGGAACAGAAATTTTCTTTTACTTCCTCTCCTTTCATGAGTTTATGGACTTGGTTATTGACCCTGCCATTTATTTATTCAACCAAGCAAATAGTGACTGAGAATCTACTCTGTTCCAGGCACTGCACAATGCAAGAGCCATGTGTCAGCAAACAAAACCATATGGCTGCTGTATTCATGGATCTTACAGTCTAGTGAGAGAGAACAAAAGATTTCAAGGAAAGGAGCAATCATAAAATGTTAAAATGTGTTGAGTAGTATAAAGGAAACTAAGAATGTGTGGTGTGAGGATAATGGGTGGGATATGAGGCTCAGGACACCTACTTAGTGAGGGTCATCCCAAATGGTGCCTGAGAAAATGATGCTTAAGATCTAAGGAATGAGGAGTCAGCCATGTAAAAAGCAAAGAGTGGGGTATAGAATGAACATGAAAGTCCCAAAGTGAAGAAATAGCTTGGCTTATTTAATAGACTGAAATAAGGTCAGTGTGGTTAAAGAACACTGAGCAAGAGGTAGTCTGTTATGTGATGAGGGTGGAGGGTTAGGCTGGTACTAGAAGATAGGGGTCAGTATCAACATATATCACATATCACGTCACAACCATTTTATCAAAGTGCGTTGGGGAATGACTGAAGTGTTTTAAAAAAGGGAGTAACATAAACCAGTCACTTCCCTGAACATCAGTTACATTATCCCTAAAGTAGGAGTAGTAATCTTTCCAGGGTCTACATCACAGGATGATCATGGAGATTAAATGAATAATATATAGTGAAAGATTTAGAGAAATATAAAGTGTTAGACAATACAGTAAAGATAACAAAAATCATGGCTATGGTGCTTTGCACCTGAGATAACTTTTCACATACTTTGTCTCATCTAAAAAAGTCAAAGGATTTGGAATGAGACATACCTGGATTCAATGTCCAGGACTACAGTATATGAGCTGTTCATTCAGAGGTCAACCACTACAGTTGAGTCTCAGTTTCCTCATCTGTATAATGGGACGGGGAAGGTGGTATTATCCAAAGTCTCTGTTGATTCTGAGATGGAGAAATTTAGTCAAAAATACTTAGGCACAAATCAAGCAATTTATTCTACAGCAAAAGTGTATCATACATATTATTATCATTGTTATTAAAATAATCAGATTCTGTATGATGAAAAATTACCTGGTAAATGATTTTGTTGGACATTTGCATTGTCACTGAAGTGTACTACAATTTTCTATTTCATTTAAAAAAAGTGTATCATACAAAATTCAAGAGCCAGAAAAATTGTGGCTTTAGAAGACTCAGTTTCAGGAAGTACAGAGCCATCTCCATGGGGGGAAAAAGCAGCTTCTCACTCCCTCAGACTCTGTCTCTGTGGGACTGCATGAACTCTCATGCTTGCTTCTCTCTGCATAGCTGATTCATTATCCTTCTCTCTTTCCAAAGAGGTATTCTCCTTTTCTCCCTATGCACATGAAAATAGCACGTCCTCAATTTGGGCAGCAAGTGGACAATCACTAGTTTCTCTGAATTCCAATCACTATTTCCTGGAGAGAAATTTCATGCCATCAGCTCATACCAGGTGTCAACATTGGGGATGATGAGCTTTCTGCAGGATAGGTAAGATTATGTAGTAGTGATGTGACTCTTAGGACGCTGTAGATGAGAGGGAACAGCCTTACAAAAGAAATTTATTATGTTCATAAAAGAAATGAGACAATCTGGGCAAATGCACTAGCATAGTTCCTGGAATATAACATAATAGGGAGTCAGTGAATATTTTAATTGTTGTTATTATTATGTTTTGAACATATCAGTAAATGGTATAACCAGGTATGGAGCTTGATTTTTAGAATTTGGATTCAATACTAGATTGTTCTTTCCTATCATCCTGGATCCTCTCAGTGTCTGCCCAGATTGAAGAGGTCACATCTATCTGCAGACCTCATCCATATCCCAAGGATGCTCCCTTCCTAGTCCTTCATCAACATTTCCCTCTTCCAGCCCCCTGATTTCCTGATAATTGGCATCCCAGGGCTGGAAGCCATTCATGGCTGGATCTCCATCCCCTTCTCCTCCATGTACACTGCGGCCCTCACTGGAAATGGCCTGATCCTCTTGGCTGTGAGGAGGACCCCCAGCCTGCACCAGCCCATGTACTACTTCCTGTCCATGCTGGCCCTCACCGATGTGGGTCTCACCTTGTCCACCATGCCCACCACCCTGGCTGTGCTCTGGTTTGACCATCGGCTCATCGGCTTCAATGCCTGCCTGGTCCAGATGTTCTTCCTCCACTTCTTCTCTGTGGTGGAGTCCTCAGTGCTCCTGGCCATGTCCTTTGACCGCTTCGTGGCCATCTCCAACCCCCTGCGCTATGCAGCTGTCCTCACAAATAGTGTCATCATCAGGATTGGACTGGCCATTGTGGCCCATGCTACCCTGTCTCTCTTTCCTGTGCCATTTTTGATTAAGCATCTTAACTTCTGCCCTGGAAATAACTTCCTGTCCCACTCATTCTGTTTCCACCTTGATGTGATGAGAAGAGCCTGTGCTGACATCAGCATCAGTATACACTATGGGCTCTGTGTGGTTGTGTCCACTGGGGGCATTGAATCCCTGCTCATTGTCCTGTCCTACAGTCTCATTCTGCACATGGTCATGGGACTGGCTTCTCCCAGGGAGCACATCTGGGCCCTCAACAACTGTGTTTCCCATATCCTGGCTGTGTCTTCTTTATTCCAGTTATCACCATGTCCATGATCCACCGTTTTGGGAGGCACCTGCCTCCCCATTACACATGCCTTTGTTGCTTATGTGTAGCTGGTGGTGCCCTCTGTGCTCAACCCCATCATCTACAGTGTCAAATCCAAGCCCATCAAGGAGGCCATGCTCAGGGTCCTGAGGGGAAAAGACCAAGGCTGATGTAATTATGAAATATAACAGGATCTGAGCATCATAAAAGACACTTGCTGTAGCCTCATAGGAACCAGCTACCCTCAGCAAGTATTGACAATTCCTAGTCTTTGCTAATACAATGGGAAGACCATCAGGCTTGTTCATGTTATGAATGTATGTTCACCATTTACTTTGTCCTGAAAGCAGTGCTGAGGATTAACGACTGAGAAATATATTTAACATGGCCCTTTCTTTCTAGGAACTCACCATCTTGTGCGTGGATAAAGCATGTAAATACACAAGCAGACTTTAGACATATTCGTAACATACAAAGTTCTGTGCAAGAGATTACTAGGGATTTGCAAACTGGTACTTGCCAGAACCTTCCTGGGAAGATTGGAGAAACCTCTACTAAAGAGAGTGCTTTTTGTTTCATCTTGGAACATGTGTAGGGTTTTTCTCTGCAAAGTAAGAATTAAGAAAGAGAAAAATGTAGGGAAAAAAGAACAACACAAAAAAGGCATTTTTATATTTTTTCCATAAATTTGTATTGAGCAAGTGAATAAATAAATGTATTGATCAGACGATAGGATGTCACTGGCCCCAGCACTGACTCCTCTTGTCACCCATCTCAGGAGTGTCCTGTTCTCCGAGAGACTCCCTTATTTGACAGATTCCATAGTAAAGTCTGACAGTGACAGTTGCATCGTCTTCTATGTCGACTTCAGATCTCCTCCAGATTCTCCATACCTTCGTTCTTCAGCCTTCTTAAAAGCCCTACCTCCTTGTTGGCTTCCTTAGGAATGGAAGAGGCACATTATAATCTGGTTCCGCACCAGCTTCATTCCCTTTGGATCGAATCTAAGATAAAAAGCTATTAGATGCAAGGGGAATGGACAAGAAGAAGTTTGAGTGTACCTTGTTTAAAAGATCAACAATGAACATCAACTCTGAAATCCTAAACCAATGCTAGAATATAACCAGCATGGAGGTTTTGACAGCTGTCCAAGCAAGAGTAGGGTATCTGGACTAGGATGCTGGTAGTCAGAATGGAGAACACAAGGCATGTTTATGAAACATTTCTAGATAAAACCAAAAATAAATGAGCAAGTGACTTATAGACTGAGAGTTCCTATCATTCAGACTTCTCTAGCACCCAGCAAAGGTCCAAGCAGCTGAGATGGTAGAGGCAGAGACAGGAATATCCAAACAAACGAAATGGGAAAGGTAAAAGGATGCCCATGTAAAAGATAAATGATGAAGATCTTTGTCCGGAAGATACCCTAACTGCCTGCCAAATCTCCTAAAAGAGGCAGCCCTCTCTTATTCAAGTTCTTAATTCCAGGCCCTTCTAGGTGACCTGATGAGTGTTCATGAAGTAAGTGACCAGACATCTGGTCTAGAAATTAGGAGATTCTTGCTCTAGTTTTATCTCTGGGTCTGGCATTTAATACTTATTGAGAAACACAGGAAGGTGGTGGTGGTGGTGGTGGTGGTGGGATTTATGTGTGTGTATGTTTATATTCACTAAATGGTTAACCTATTTAAGATCCAACCCATGAAACTTTATCCTGAGCTTATTAACTATCATAGACTTGGAATCCCTTTTGAAATCTAGGATAATGGCTGCATCCCCAGAAAAAAAAAAGTAAAATATGTCTGATTTATCTCTTTATTATCCATCTATGTGTGTCTCCAATAAAATTTCAAATATAAAACAAATATACACATTCATCCTATGTCCATACAGAAGCATGTACACAAGCATTTATTAAAAATCTGGAAGAATAAACACCAAAAAGAAATATTTTTAAGGTGACAAGTTTATTGGAGTTTTATTATATTTTTATCTATTTCATATTTTCGAAGTATCTAAGATTTTTCTTTACAGTGATCACATATTGCTTTCCTAATAAGAAAAAAATCTGTCTCTTTCTCTCCCTTCTTTCATTCTGTTTCTTTATTTCAACCCCAGTGTCAGGGCACTACTGGCAACTGATACGATCTTCCACATAGTTCAAAGTGACCAGCATCGAGTCTAGTTTATGTCCGTCATTCTCCTCGCCACCACTCACCTGGGCATAGCAGGTTCCACGCTGTCACAATTCTCATCTTCTGGATTCTAGTTCAAGAAACTGGATATTCAATCTCCATAGCCTTTCTACTGAGTAGCCCTGTGCTACCAGCTATGGCCAGAAAGTCTGGCGGGCCATGCACCATGCTCTCCACTCTACTACCTGCTTCTCACACTTACCTACCTCTCTTTAGGTCTGACTAGCACTCCCCTGTGACTGGAGATCTCATTTCTGCCCCATTCATTCCCATGGCACTCCTGTAGTGCCAATGCCGCCTCCTCCCCATTCTGCTTCCTTCTGGAAGTGCTGTGCCTGGCTTGTGGGGCTCCTGAGTGAGCCTCCGGAACCATACTCGTGCTAAGTACAGCTATCAAAGACACAGTCATTATTGGTCTCGCCTATGGTCTTCTTCTCTGAACCTTGATGCAATAGGCTTCCCCTACAGGGTAGCTCAGAGCCCTCGGAGTACATGGTGTCCACTTACATACTCTACTCTCTTTCTGTGGACCCATGCTTGCCTTCACCTTGCTTCCTGGCTAGCCACATGGTCTCAAAGTGCTTCCTACTCTTGACTCCCTGGTCTATGGTAAGCAGCCCAGCCATTTTCACTGTGGGCTTCTAGATTTTCCCAGCTGCATCTCTCCATGAAGTGTCTCTCCAGAAATCCAGTGAATGCCCACTGCTGATTATACTGTTTCCCAAACTAGCCGCTGTTAGGAAATTACTCATATTGCTACTGCATATTGCAAATTACTCCTGTTGCTACTACACAAATACAATGGCAAACAGACCAGGAACTATTGGGATTAAAGCCATCAGCAACATTAACAGGAAATTCCTAAATACAATACTGGCTGAGTGAGAAAGGAACTTAAATACTTCCCCTAGAAAATGCAAAACTCTGGAATGTCTAACTCACTACCCAACTAGTCTAACAGTCCCTCCTAACAATAAGGATAGAGCGTCAAAAGATTTAATTTTTTTTTTGAGCCTGAGTGATCTCATCAAACATCAATTTCCCCATTGGTACAATGAGGGTACTAATCATATTTCTATCTAAATCAAAATGTTGATAAGAAGATTAAATAGGAAAAGCATCCAAGGTCTGTTTAACTCTAAGAATACCATGTGTCATCTTTCATTAATGTAGATGAATATAATCTTCTTGTGGATTTACTTTTAAGCCTCTTCTTAAGAACTGGTACTCAGAAGAAATTTTTTTTTCTCTATGGAGGTCATTTTGAAGAAGGAGATCTAGGTAAGACTCTTTCCTAAGTTCCAAAGTGGTTGGAGATTCTGAAGAGGAAAACATAGTTTGAAGCCAGATTATCTAATTGTATTATATTCTTACATTATTTTATTTTTTGCCATGCTTAATCCTTTGGTAGTAAATGGTCTTTAGATGCATCATCCTCATCTCAGAATGCTGTGGACTATCAGGGCAAGTGATAGTCTGAATGGTTTGGACTTAAGAATTGGACTGGAAGGTTAAGTGGGAAATCATAACCCTCCAACAGCAACTACCTCAAAGAACTAAAGGGAAAAATAATATTGAAAAATGGGGATTAAGAGTGTACAGTTTTACCAACATGGAGATTCTCCAACCAGTTTCACCTTTGAAGGATCAGTTGCGTTTTTAAGAATTTTCTTCCTAATACTGTCTTCCAAAATCTTGATATTAAAAAAATGAATTGAAGGACTTTGCATGAAAAAGAAATCTGATCCCTGCCACCTAGGGAACTGAAGTATGTGTGGTCACATGGAAAAGACGGAGGATGCGCTGCCGGATCTCCTTTGTCTTCACTCCATAGACAATAGGGTTGAGCACAGGAGGAACAAGCAGGTAGGTGTTGGCCATGATGATGGGCAGGAGGGAGTCATGCCGTTTGCCAAAGCGGTGTACCATGGACAATCCAATGAAAGGCACATAGAATATGAAAACAGCACACACATGAGAGACACAAGTGCCAAATGCCTTTGCCTGGGCTTCACGTGTCAAGCCCAACACAGTCTTTAGGATAAGCAGATATGACAAAGAGATGAGAAGTGAGTCCAGGCCAATGGCAGAGATGATGACAATGAGGCCGTAGATGATATTGATGTGGATATCAGCACAAGCCAGCTTCATGACATCTTGGTGGAGGCAGTAGGAATGGGAAAGGATATTGGAGCGGCAGAAAGGCAGCCGTTTGATGAAGACAGGCAGGGGTGCCATAAGCGCAGCACCCCGTACCACCGCAGCCATGCCAATCTTGATAACACGAGGCAACGTGAGCACAGTGGCATGGCGCAGTGGGTGGCAGATGGCCACGTAGCGGTCAAAGGCCATGGCCAGCAGCACCGTGGACTCCATGCCAGATAAGGAGTGGATGGCAAACATCTGTAGCAGACAAGCATCAAACTGGATGGTAGTGGAGTTGAACCAGAAGATGGCCATCATTTTGGGCATAGATGAGGTGGAGATGAGGACATCAAGGCCAGAAAGCATGCAAAGAAAGATATACATGGGTTCATGTAGGCTATGTTCTGTCCGCACGATGTAGATGATCGTCAAGTTACCTAGGACAGCAATAAGGTAGAGGGAGCACAGCGGGAAGGCCAACCAGAACTGAGCTTCTTCCAGGCCTGGGAGGCCTATTAGAATGAAATATGTGGCACTGGATTCATTGCCGTTGGAGCCCACCATATTGAAGAAGCTGAGCTGTGACCAGTGCCTGACGAGTAGAGGCTGGAATACAGAGATAAACCATTATTAGATCCTCTAGAATTCCAGTACCATTTTCATTTCCCTTCATCCTGATAGCC
The DNA here is from genome assembly GCF_048564905.1 of Vicugna pacos. NCBI lineage: Eukaryota > Metazoa > Chordata > Mammalia > Artiodactyla > Camelidae > Vicugna > Vicugna pacos. Next base: position 29,136,055 of record NC_132996.1, on the reverse strand, counting down.
TGTTCTCTGACCCATACTCTAACTTCATTGCTTATCTAAACTCATTCTATTCGAAACTCAACCTAGCCATCCTTCATAACTCAAAGACCAATGAATATTTACCGAGTCCTACTTACTAACTCCACCTCTAAAGTTACTCCTGAAAACAAATGAAATAGTAAGGCAAAAATTCTAAGCGTATTTTAAACCATTTAGTTCACCAAGGATAGGTTATTGGCTAAGTACACATCAGACTTAGATGATAAAAACGGCCATCACTTCTTCTGTCCTATCCTATACTTATGCTCCCCTATGCTTAATATCAACCATAATTCTAAATCTATCATTAGGCTACCTTTAAAACTAATCCCAGTCCAATGTAGCAATACTAAGAGTAACATAGTTAACACTGAAACCTAACCTCTTCACTGCTCCTAATGATCTCTCTAACCCCAACTTTAACATTAACCTAAGGTTTTAGTAGTTATTTCAAATGTAATCTAAAACTTAACATCTATTTAATGATGATAAACTTTAATTCAATAAAAATACCTGACATACTAACTTCATCCTGAACTCTGCATTTCACTCTTGCCAAATGTCCATCCAAAGCCTTACACTTGTCCAGAATGCCTAGTTTATATCATAAAAGGAACAATGGCTGCAGTGGGTGCTGTTGGTGTCCCACCCAAATCCCCTTCATCAAGTCAATGCATCTATGTTTCATCTGCAGTGAGTGTTGAATGCTAAAGGCTCACAGTTCCCACTTTCCCCAGATCAAAGGAGAGGCACTGCACCCAGAAAGTTATGCTTTCCCTACCAGGGTACATCTAGAGGTCAACGAGTGCCTGACATAAAGGTACAAAGGCTAACCTCCTTGCCTCAGGGTGACACCAAATCTGTGGTAAGTGTTCCTGAGGAGCCAAAGCTGAAGCTGGTCTACAGCTGAGACCACAGCCTTACTTAGCTTTCTTTCCCTTCTCTATCCCACTGCCCTCACCCCTCTTCTCATGACAGTAGTCCTTCATATCTCCTTTAAACAAGAATTTCTACTTCAAGCTCTGTTTCTAGGAGACTCACCAAGCTTAAGAGAGTGGGGCTGACACAGAGGACTAAACCTCATAGATGATGGTATCAGAAGCACTGGAGGAACAATAAATCCTGTACCAGGGTTCTGGTATCCCCGATTCTGGCTATTAAGGTGATAGATATAAGTAGGAATTGCTGAGGTAGAAAAATGTCAGACTTGCATTTTCTCAGATCATATCTCTCTGATGAAACAACTATAGCGTTAACTAACTTCCCCCCTTTTTTTCCCTTTCTTTCATTCACAAATATTCACATGCTCCTACTTTCTACTAGATTATATAAATTGTATATATTTACACACACAGTGTATGTGTATATTTCACATACATACTATCTATGTATATACTAGCTGTCTCCTCTTCCCGTTATGAAAATAGTAACATTTATTGCTAGAGTATATTTAAGATAATTTTATCTTGGCAAGAAAAGAGAAAAGGTTGGTTCTTAAGACCTGGCCCTTGACAACCAGGGTAAGGTATTCTGCACGGGCTACCAGGGAGCAGGTGAGTGTGTAGAAGAGCTCAGGGCCAGCATCAGGAGGGGCTCACACCATTCACTGGGCTCAGGACACACTGATGATCTTTGCTCCACCACTGAGCTGTCCCCCAGAGATCCCCTCAGACCAGGCACAAAAGGGGAATCACTGGGAGCATGAGTTTTAGAACAGAGAGTGACAGAGTTTAATTCAAACTGCTCGAGGGAGAAGATATAAGGAGCAAGACTTATCCAAGAACTTCAGGTTAAGAGGCCAAAGTCATCAACATCACGTAACTCTTCTGTACTGACCTCTCTGTAGCGTATGCCACTGTGATCAGTTTCCTCCTCAAACCTTCTCCTTGCCCCTTCTGCTTCCCATCTCTCTCCGAGCACTAGGTCTTTCTGGATCCTCAGCCTCCTCCCCTTGACCCTGAAGCATACTTTTAAATGATAATGCTCTCAGAATTGTATCCTCAGAGCTCTTCTTGTTCCAGATACTCTCCCCGGACCATCTCTTCCCCTTCAGTAAACCCACTTGTTTACTATTGATTCCCAAACTATTGATCCCAAGTCTACTTGGGAAAGCCTGACTTAACTTTTGTGATCCAGATTCATCATTCCAAAGTCACTAAAAGCGTTCACCTAGCTTTCTCTCAAACATATCAAACCCTCCGTGTCTGCGTCCGCACAGATATACTGACTAGCAGTCATCTCGCACAATGACAGAGACCAAGCACCGATATGGAGATAACCAGGAATCAAAGAGAGGAGGATGCAGCTGGCCTGGAAGTAAGGTGCCTCGACAGCATGAGGTGGGCAACTGTCGCTGGAGGTAACAGCAGGCTGGACCTCAGAAGGCGGCAGCAGGAGAGAAATGAAGGAATAGAGAGGGGAGCCAGGCCCAGGACCCAAGCATCACCCTTCAGCCTGTCAGCCCTGAAGCGGCCCAGTCTCCCACTGGACAGACAGCCTGAGCAGCTGTTGGTAATTAAAGCCATCGCATGCACCCAGAGAATATTTGGCACTCCAGAGGAAACTGGAGCTAAATCATTCTATTTTGAAAACAAAACATAATCCAGGAAAAATAAACAGGGAGTTTTTTTTTTCTTTTTCCTCTCATTTTTAGGAAGCCTTCACTGCCTTAACCCCCAGGGAATAGCTCTCTGTGCTTGAAATTTTCTCTGAAAAAGTCACACTATTTTAGCAAATCCCAGGAATGCTTCTTGGAGAACTGTGAAGGACATCTTAGCCCTTTCTTGACTATAGGGGAACAGAAGCCTCCAGTGATACCGAGAAATCCACTTTGAGGCCTTAAATCTTCCTCATTCCTTCCCCGTGGCCTCCAGGACTCTGGCCCCCGTCCAGCTCAGCCCCCTTACCAGTCCATTCTCATATCCTTCCCCCAAGCTCTCTGAACTCCCTTCTTCCCAGAGACATGGAAAAGCAGTCAGGGGGACAGAGTCAAGAGAACAATAGGGTCACTCCCAACGGGGGCCCTATTGGTTTTATGATTATAACAGAAATCGTTGTATGCCTACAGTGTTGAATGCAGACACTAAAGAGTACCTAACCCAATAACAATTCTGCATAATAGGATTGCTATGTATCTTCTCTACATTATAGGTGAGAAAACTGAGGCCCTCAAGGAGTTAAAAAAATGTTTCCAGGGTTTACCAGTTGACTGGTAAAACAGACATTTGACCTAGACTGTTCAGCTCCAAGGCCTGTGTATTTCCCCTTTGAACTGCCTTAATGTGCTGTACCTCCTGAAAGCTAATCAGATCTGCCCAAGAGGCAGAGGAGAAGAAGGGCTTGGTATGTAAGTCACCTGGCCCAGCTAGAGCCTTGGAAGGCAAACCAAGAGAGCTGTAAAGAGGACCCTCTGGGACTGGGGCTTGGAAACTCTTTCCTTTTCAGCTCCAACTCCTCTGGCTGCGACTTGGGCAGAGCCCACAGTGGAAAGTAAAAAGCTTTATCCTCTTCTGAGTACTTCCTTATTATACAATACAAGCCTCAATAGAAGGAGGTATCAGTAATCTCATTTGACAGATGAGGATGGTGAGAGTTGGTTAGAGCTCTCTGCGTCAAATCCATGTGCTTTCCACAAGGCCAAGCCCTGCCTCTCTCCCAGTCTCCTTTACAATGAATCAATGCTTTATAGGGACTATTTCAATGTTAATTCCAATGAATCCAAAATTTGTAGAGCCATGTGTCCAGAGGGCCTCTCTAGGGCTCAGGACGCCTGACCAGCTCTCTGCATTTGGGCTCAGTGTGTGGGGCGTGAAGAGAGGGAATGTGAGAGGAGATCCATGGTCACTGCCATTATCAGGCTAAGCACACAGAATGTTCCATGCCTAGGTCAGTGGGGTGAGAGCCTCAGGTGCCCCTGCCTGCCTCTGTGGGAACATCTGGAAGAAAATGTCCTTGGAGGGAAGCCCAAGAATACCTGGGAACCTCTGGCTCTTACTCCCAGGCCCAGAGTGGGAAGGCAGACTTCAGGGGCCCCCTGAAGTGATCAGAGCTCATCACTCACAGGGAGGGACCCCCTTCCTTAACACTGCATGAGGGCAGTGGGCCCAGAATCACATCCATCCTGGATCGTCTGCATCTTCTGTCCCCCACACCTTGCTTGGATTTGATAAAGCACATGAACCCTTACAGGGCCTTGGCCATTCTTTATAGAATGGCCACAGTGAGAATGGAAAGATGGGAGAGTGTATTTCTAACTCACAGAAGGCAGGTTGAGGCCCCCAGCCCTACCCTCCTCCACTTCCCAAGCTGGACCAGAGCCAACAATATTCCCACACACCTGCGAAGTTTGACCTAGGTATCAGGACCTTTCAGAGCTACTCTGACCATTGCCTGCATGCACTGGAAAAGCCTGCTCTGGGACTTTGATTGATACACTGATTTTTTTCAACAATTCTTGCTTAAATAACTACTGTATGCCCGACTCTGTGCTAAGCATCAGAGAGACTGGGACACAGAGCAAACAAGTCACAGATCAGCCCTCCAGTGGTGGGGAGAAACTGAGACAAATATGCCATTACCATAACATGTTGTGATAAATGCTAGGGCAGGGGTAAGTCCCAGGGCCTCAGGAGCAAAGCAGACAATAGCTTACAAAGTTGTCAGGCTTGAAGGGCTTCCCTGAAGAGGTGACATGTGAGCCAAGACTTGCAGGGCCAGGCACAGTTAATCAGGCAGGGCTGGGGCATGGGGACAGCAGCATTCAGTTAGACAATGAAATGTATTGAGTGCCTACTGTGTGCCCAAAACTAGAGAAAAAACAGTGGATAAAACAGTGTGATGAGAAAGCACCAGCCATTCTAAGGTCAAGGCAAAGAGTGTTCTAGGCAGAGGACGTAAGAGAAAAAGGTCTTCTGTTCTGGGGGGTCACTGAAGAAAGAAGGCCAGTGTGGCTGGAGTATCAGGATCACAGGAGAGTTGTAGAAGATGAAGTCAGGGGAGGGCAGGGGCTAGATCACGTAGGGGCCTGCAGGACAGGGCAAGGAGCTTTGATTTAATTCTGAGTGACTTGGGGAATTTAAGCGGTAGACCTGATCTAATTTGTTTTCAAAAGTGCATTCCGGCAAATGCAAAGACCCAGAGAGAAAGAGAACATGCCTTGTTTGAAAAGCTGCAAGTGGTTCAGTGGGAAGGGATTGGGGGCAGGGGGAGAGGGGATATGCAGTTTGAAAGAGTGCAAGGCAGGGGAAATCACCATGTGGACACAAAATCCGCTTTTTAAATGGGCTGAAAACAGAACCCTCATCCTAGACCCAGACTGGGTCAGGGTCAGAGCCCCCTGGGAAGATTGCTAAATCCCAGCCTCAGCCACAGCCTGACTCCTGATGCAAAGTATAGAGTGAGTTCGAACCCACTCGGAGCCCACGCCCCAAACAGAGCTATAGTCTGAGAATAACTAAACAACAAAGTCCTACTGTACAGCACACAGAACTATAATCAATGGCTTGTAGTAACCTGTAATGAGAAAGAATGTGTGTGTGTGTGTGTGTGTGTGTGTGTGTGTAACTGAATCACTATGCTGTACACCAGAAGTAAAAAAAAAAAAAAAATTGATTTTGTAAGTCAAAGAAAGAAAGAAAGGGCAAAAAAAGCTACAGTCTGACCCCTGAGCTTCGCCTGCACTAATGCCCTGGGTGGGACTAGCCCTGGCCACACTGAACCCTAGTCCAACTCTAGCCCAGTCCCAGCCCCATCTGTTCGCTGTCCCTGTCACCTTCATTTAGGTCACCCCCTTCCAGGCTCTAGATGGGCACCCAGTAACCTGATCACTAGGAAGTTTCTTGAAAACCGCATAGGAAGCATCTACCACCACCCCTGCTTCCCTTCACCACACAAACACAGAAATTGCTGAGTCTGTCTGTCCTTTGAGTCAGGGGCCACCTTCACATCCCCGGCCCTGCCCTTGTACTTTTCTGGTTCTTTCTGTCCTGGTTTCTCATTCACTCAACAGGTCTAAAGAGGGACCCCGAGCTGCAAGAAACCCACACAGCTGGACCCCCCCCTTAACCTCCTGCACTCACCTCAGCTGCACCGAAGGCACTGGGGCCCTTTTCTCTGGTCCTCTTCCGGAAGCTGTCTGGCAGGCTGTGCTGGAGAGCAGCCCTCTCTGTCTCCACCCCCTCCTTTGGGCCTCCCTGGTCAGGGTTATTTATTCTCTGTCTTACCTCCTTCCTCCTTCAGCTTCTCCCTGCTAGGCGGCAGGATGCTTCCCAGAGGGTTATCAGCAGGCACCCCTTGTAGCCAGCTGGGGGTCTGGTGTCCTTCTTGGCTTCTGTGTCTTGGGAAGGTGTGCCTGGGGGAATGGGGAAGGCGGAGCCGTGGGTAGAGGGGTCTCTACAGCCCTCCCCAGATGGGCCCTGTGTGAGCTGTGACGTTTATGGCAGCTCCCAATGCGAAGCTAGGGAGAATGAGTGAAGAAAGGCTAGAAGAAACTCACTGGTGTGGCCATGGCCTTTGGGAGGAGCTTTTCTCCAAGTTTCTTCTCAGGCTTATCGAACTCAGCCAGGGGAAAGGAAGGAAAAGCTTCCGGGGAGACCCCATGGTTACATGCCTCCCTGCAGCTTTCTCTAGCCTCCCCCTCCTCTCCACTGGTGGCACCTGCCTGGGTCCCTGCTGGCCTGGCTTCCGACGGCCCCACCTGCCTTTCCCCGAAGCTCCAGGGATGCACCTTCTGTGTCCCCCAGACTCTGGGCCCTGTGTCTGGCTGACTCATAACAGGGATCCCCAGGGACCTGGCCTCTGCCCTCCACTCCCTGGCTTTGAGTTTCTGAACTTCTTACTGAGGAAACAGAATGTGATTTCTTAACCCTCCCCTCCCTCTGACTGCAGCTGTCTAAGACCAATGCCATCTGGTTTCTCTCTTAAGGGCAAAAATAGTGAGGGAACATTTTAGAGAGTTTAGAGAACAGTTTGAATGTGACACTAAATAACTTACATATTTAAATAAGTTAAGTCTTTTAATAAGGCCAAGTGAATTTTAGTTGGTTTCTCTCTATTTTTTAATGACCAGTTTCACAACTATAAGCTTTAAATTCACAACACACAGCAAGCTGACCTAAGCTACCCAAAATTAGACAATGTCGTTTCATAGTGCAGTGGTTATCACGGCCTCACAAAATTAGATTAATGTCCAATCAGGCCATTTCAACTCAGACCACATCAAAACTAGTGATTACAAGACCTGCATGTGCCTATGAACCTGCAGCCTGACACTCAACGCCATCACTCTTGAGCCATCTGTGCCGCCTCCCTCAATCTCCTATAGAGTTAGAGAATGTGAAGGCATAAAAAAAAATTTTTATGGATAATATATATAAAACAATGATTTGCAAGATACAGGATATCAAGCAGTGAAGGACAATGAGCTCTGAGTTATGGGAAACACATGAGGAGAATCCTGAGGTTTCCCCAGCTTACTGCCTGGACAGAGTGTCCATGCAGCAGCCCAGGGAAGGAGAACCCAGGCAGAGGCCAGAGCACACCATAAGCTAAGGATGTGGAGCTGAGAGTCCAGGAAGTTCCAGCTAGCTAGGACTTGAAGGCAGAATATGGGAGGTAGTCTCTCTCCCCAGAGAGAGACTCCAGAGGTACATAGAGGGTCCTCCACCAGAATCCAGCTGAGAACTGAGCAGCACGTGCCTGTGAACAAGCTACCTGAAGCTGGGGAAAGAGCCACCTGGAAAGATTAGAGGTAGCACCACCCAGTGTTCACGTAGGGCAGGGATAGTGACTGTTCCCACCAGCCAGACTGGGAAACTTCCAGATTCACAGGCATTGAGTAGAGAATACAGAAGGATATTGCCTCAGTGGTGAGGAATAATTAACCAAGCATTGTCTGCAGTCTAATGCTAGTTTTAGATCACAGGTGATCATTAAGAGCTGGGGAAAGTACTTTGCGGACTTCATAAAATAGCACAGTCAAACTAAGGACTATAATGTGTAGAGACAGGAACAACAGATGAGGGTGGACAGGAGGTGGGGGATCATTTTGGGGAGGGGATAAGTGAATGTGTTCATCAACAATGAACCGGAACCCACTCAGCCTCTCCTCTCTGAGAAGCCCCAGCCAAACAGACATTGAGCACCTTATACGTCAGGGCCCAGAGACAAAAATACCTAGTTCTTGTCCTCAAGGAGGCAGACAACCATCATACAGATATTTCAGTTCTATGATGAAAGATAGGCAGCTATCGTAAAACTGTTTATGCCCTATGACCAAGGAATAAACATCCCGTAGGAATACACAGCTTTAAGGCTTATGACAGAGGGAAGCACAGAGACTGTAGGAGCCTAGGGGAAGCCCTTTTTATTGGTGAGTGGGGAGGTAATTTGGTTTATTTATTTAATTTTTTTAATGGAGGTACTGGGAATTGAACCCCCGACCTCATGCTTGCTAAGCATGTGCTTTGCCACTTGAGCTATACTCTCCTCCCTGCCACCAACATTTATTTATCGCTTTTTATTTTCCACGTGTTTTCACACCTATTAACCTACTTAATCCCGGCAACCACCCAATGGGAGCTACATTATATTTGTTTTATAGCACTTACAGTTCCCAAAATTGCTGAGGTGCACAGTAACCTGCTCAGGTATCAAAGCTAGTGATCCTAACCTAGACTGCATCTAATTCCAGCCCCACAATGTCTCTTTTACTGATACAGTCGTCAACCATGTCTAAAGGAACTTCTTGGCAATGTTGTGCTTTCTTTGAATTTCATTTGTAAATTTGAGCATCATTTGCAAATCAGACACCAGTACAGGAAAATAAATTTCAACTTATCTGAAGCTTTCTGAAAACATTTTTTAAGAGGTAGAGAGTTGTTTTAATTAATCACAATAAGTCTGGACATCCAAACATGGCCAAATGGGTGCTGCCCTGCACAATCTGGGAGCACCATTTACATAGACCATGATGTAGATGGTGTTTCCTAAAGTTGTGCAATGAGACAACCATGAATACGATCATTTCTTGCACATTTACAACACTTTGCAATCTGCAAAGGATGTTCATAGTGTGTAAGCTTTACAACATCACTGCTTTTGTTTTCCGAAGGTTCTGACCTCCCTAAATTCCTGGTCTCCTGCCTCAACAGCAGGTCACAGTATCTTTCCCTCTGCCTTTCCTTTCTTGCTGTGCTACCAAAAACACTCAGGTGTCCTTGATTGTAGAGAGTTTCTTTTAATCCCCGTGGGGAGCAATGAACAAGGATGAGGGGGTAGTAGGGAGTGGGGAGACCAATACAAGACACAGCAAGGGTTCTGGCACCTCCAGGGCCTCTCCCTCTAGGTGTACTCACTTAACTTCTAGCACTTAGAATCTGTTAGGTCAAAAACGTTCACATTGAAGAACTGTAGGTAGAAAACAGTAGCAATCAGAGACATTATTCATGAAACATACATGCCGGGACACAGCTACTACACAGACCAAAACACAACTGGCACATTCTCTGTGCACTCCCACACACACTGAAAGTCACATATGGTCACATAAAGATACCTACATACTCGCAGACACAATCGGTAAAATTACGCTTGTGGGAAAACAGTCTCCAGTAGAACCACAAAAGATGTGTATAGGCAGCTTCCACATAAATACACCCACATGCACGCAGAAATGTCAACATTTCGTGTGTGCTGTCTCTTTTCCTGCTATAGACTCCGTCCCCTCCCTCCCATTACTACCACCCAGATACTTTCATTAACCCCTAAAAATGACCGTGTAACCACTTTGGGGTCCAAGAAAGAAGCTTTATAGCTAACACAGACTCACTGACATGGATACATGGGAGCAAAATAATTAGAATCACACATCAAAATTGATATGAATCGTAGGGTGTGGCATGTACAGCCTTCTCATGTCAAATTACATGGATTTTCCAGCTGGGAGAGAGGAGTAAGTCAAGGCCACCGTGGCAGAGAGACTAGGATGATCCTTCTCCAAGATGTCCTGTCCAGACGGGGTCATGAGCTCTTCTGTACTGATACATTCCTGGAGATAGATATCCAAGGTCTACTTAGATAACTGGGAGCAGACAGCCCAGTGGGTTGGATGGTCCAGTCACCAAGACATTCAACAGGACTGAGTCCTGCCATCTTTCTTAGGGTTTGAGGACACTAGGGAGGTTATCCTGCTCACCTGCCATCCCGTGAGAATATATGGAGGACCCGTGAACGAATCTCCTTGGTTTTGGCTCCATAGACTATAGGGTTAATCACGGGCGGTAGCAGTAGATAGATGTTAGCCATAATCACGTGGAGCAGGGAGGTGGAGCCACCCAGCCTGTGCACCACAGAGAGCCCGATGAGGGGCACGTAGAAAGCCAACACAGCACACAGATGTGAGACGCAGGTGTTGAAAGCTTTGAGTGCTGCCCCCCGGGAGGACAGCTCCAACACAGCCCTCAGGATGAGGACATAGGAGAAGCCAATGAAGAGGGCGTCGACGCCCATGACTGAGAGGATGATGAAAAGTCCATACACCACGTTGACCGTGGTGTCAGTACAGGACAGCTTCATGATATCTTGGTGCAGACAGAAGGAGTGTGTGACAGTGTGCCTTTGACAGTACGACAATCGCTTCAGGATGAAGGGCAGAGGGAAAAAGAATACAAACCCTCTGGTCAGGGCAGCGAGTCCGATCTTGGCGACCGTGGGCCCTGTGAGCACAGCAGCATGCCGCAGTGGGAGGCAGATGGCCACAAAGCGGTCAAACGCCATGGCCAGCAGGACGGCGGACTCCATGGCTGACAGAGCATGGATGAGGAACATCTGGGCCAGACAGATGTTGAACTCAATCTCCTGGATGCCCGTCAGGAAGAGGCTGGCCATCTTGGGCATGGTGACAGAGGAGAGCACCAGGTCAATGGTGGAAAGCATGGCCAGGAAGAGGTACATGGGCTCATGCAGGCGCCTTTCCACACGGATGATGAGGACAATGGCCAGGTTGCCCAGGGTGGCCAAGGCATACATACAACACAGTGGGAAGGCCAGCCAAAAGTGTATGTTAGGACCCAGGCCAGGAATGCCCACCAGCAGGAAATAGGCTGGATGGACCAGAGTTACATTTGATGTGGCCATGATAGGACCCAAGAGCTGAGGCTTCTGCATCCCAAGTCCAGAGTCTATGAAAGGGAAGAGGAGAAATATCACTCAGTCATGGCTCGGAGGAGAGAAAGGACTTATCAAGACGGGGGGCTGAAACAGCGATGGCAGAAAATAGAAAGACTAAGTACTGGTCATTCTGAAGTCCAGGCTTTTTCTGCTCTGATTCTCCGTAGACGCATCTCCCTGGGGGTCCCATGACTCTCAGTGTGTGAAGCCCACTCAGAACACTCAGAACATACGTGTAGCAGCTCTTTATTTCCAGAGCTGATGTTGCTGACCACAGGCACAGCTCCTGGCCAATTCTAAACCAGAGCCGCCAGGCTTGCACAGAACCTCCCAAACCCCAGATTTTCTAGCTCATGTTGGGGTTAGGATCCGTCTGAGTCCAGAGTTTGAGGCTCAGTCTGTGGTTGCCTTTAAGACCCACTCTGATCCAAGTTTAGGGCAGGAAACAGGGGCTTAGTCTGAGACTAGATTTCAACAGACAGCTTTGTGTTTCAGCCTGAGTACCACTTCTCAAACTTCCCTGATAGAATCATTTGAAACAGTCATTGAAAACACTGTCTCCACAGTCCTACTCCAGGCTCAGAGAATCAGATTTTCCAGAGATGGGGTCCAGAAATCTAGTTGAGACAGTAAATCCCTTCTCTCTAGGTGGTTTTTTTTTTTTTTCAATTGAAGTATGGTCAGTTACAGTGTGCCAGTTTCTGGTGTACAGCATGATGTCCCAGTCATACATATACATACATATATTTGTTTTCATATTCTTTCTCATTAAAGGTTATTATATTGAATATAGTTCCCTATGCTATACAGAAGAAATTTATTTTTTATCTATGTTTATCTACAGTAGTTAATATTTGCAAATCTCGAACTCCCAGATTTATCCCTTCCCACCTCCTTTCCCCCAGAAACCATAAGATTGTTTACTAGATTTTTTTTAATCGGAGAAATTTGGGGAAAGCTGTCCTGGAAAAGCTGTTCTGGTGTTCCATGAGTTGGGGAGGTAGGAATAAAGAAAGACTAACATTTCCAGCCCCCAGTGAAGAACAGAACATAATCTTTCATTGGGATCTCTCAAGGCCACGTGAGAGACAGTCCCAGATTGTACCTGGCTGGGGTGTGACATGGAAACCAGATGCAGCTTAGACATGGAAAGAAAATCAGTCTGTGCTGCAGCCAGTGCCAGCCAGTGTGCACAGGCACATCCTCCTTCCGCCACTACCCTCCCTTGTAAGCACAGAACACCCAGGCTAAACATCCTTTCTCTACACAGACTACTCTGTGCTAAGCCTCTCTCCTGAGATCCGAACTCATACAACCTGCTGCCTCTTCATACTTCTGCTTGAATAGCCTGTGGCCTCACACTCATCTTGTCCCAAATAGGAGCCCTCCGAATGGTACCACTGGGTTGCCTATGTCATGCATGTCAGAGTAGCTAGTCTTATTTTGATTTTTCTGCTCTGTCACCTCCACTGTGATTTTGTTTTCCCAAGTAATCTATTATGGCCTCTCCTTTTGTTTAACACACCCTGCCTCCCTCCCAACCTCATTCTACCATCTACTCTGCTCTCATTATGAAAAGAACTTCCTAACTCACCTCCCTGCTTCCAAACCCAGATATTTCAATTCACCTTCCCCATATGCTGCCATCTAAACAGCAGAACGAAACATGTGAGGCTCCTGTTTAGCAAGGTACAGGTGACTCCCACAGCCTTCAAGATCAAATTGGAATTCCAGTCTGCATTCGAAGTCTTTCCCAGGGTGGCTCCAACTTCAACTTTCCAGCCCAGATTCTCAGTTTGTTTCTTCCTTGTCAATCGCCACCACCACCACCAGCACACAACATGTATTTTTCTCTGGGTAAATTAATTCCCCTTGCCTTGTTTTTTCAGTGAAGGGTTGGAAGCTGGAACTGGGGAGCCTTTCCTGGCACAAGGGCTTAGACAAAGTTTAGAATGAGCCTCACAGCGGTTTGAAGAAATTCCTCTTTGGGTAGGTCACTGAACAAGGTCTGAAATCAGACACGGTCATCAGGAAGAATGCACTCTGGCGGACATCTCCAAGCAACCAGGCTGGTCTGAGCAAAGGCCAGGCTTCCTTATGCAATGCCTGCCTGAGCCTCCGCAAGCTTCCCAGGCCGTGGGCAAGGCTACCCTCCTCTCCCGTTCCCTCCCCACCCTGGGCTGAGCCTGGCATACTCTCCAACAATGCCTCCGCCCAAGGCAGCTGCCCTTATATAGCTTCACTGAGGGCCCTAGGGAGCGTGAAAGGTGATGAACAGTGAACTACTCCAGGCTCCCTGGGAGCACCGCTCCGCTCAGGCGCCCAGGGACAGCTGAGCTCCGACCCCTACCCAGGGGGGCTGTACTCTGTTACTATTCTAGAGCTACCACAGGAGACTAGAAGGAGGGGGAGTGCCATGGAGAAGAGGAATGACCAACACTGGAAGAAAGGAGCTACTGGAATGGAGGCGTGGGTGTGCACCTAAAAGCGTGCGCTCAGACTTGAGTACTCTGCTCACTCTCCGCATGCATTATCCAAGGGGATGCAGCGCTATGCTCAGGCACTGCCTCTCACTTCTTGATGCTGCCCCCTTGTGGTAATATAGGAGAGTTGAAGGAATTTGGGCAATGGCTCTGAGGTTAGGGAACCAAAGAACACCTAACTGACCTTGAATCTGAGCTCCTGCCACTGCACTATGGCCCCTTAGTGTTCTCTCCCTAACAAGCCAGCCCTTTCTTCCTGGGGCTACTAATCATAGCTCTCCTGTCCCTGTCCCCTACCCCCACAAATGAGATAGTGTAGAGTGGTGGTTTAAATGTAGCTCTGTCAGGAAACAGACTTCTGTCCAAATCCTGGCCCAACCACTTACTAATGGTCTGACCATCCTTAGCCTCCGTTTGATGTGAAAAGTAAAATGAGATGCTAGAAATTCTCCAGTGAATGTTTGTGTTCATTATTATTGCTCAAAACCACTGGAAGAGCCGGTGAAATAGGAGGGAATCCAGTTGAGATGGTGCTGCAGCAGCCAGAGGAGGAAAATACACTGGGAAGGAAGAGTGGGCAGCAGTGCAGAAGGATGCTGAGAGATCGAGTAGTAGGAGGGCTGAAAACAAACACAAGGTCACTGGTTACCTTGGGAAGAACTGTTGAGGTGGGTTGGTGGGAATGGAATCTTGAATGCAGCAGAGTGAGGGGTGAGTGGGTTAGGAAGAAATGGAGAAAGTGGATGTAGACCACTTTTTAAAGAAATTTATATGTGAAGAGAAGGAGTGAAATGGGCAATCCATGAAGAATTGGTAGGTCTAAGAGTTTTTAAAAATTTGTATTTTGGAGCATGAAGAGATTGAACACAAGTAAGTGTCAACGGGATGGAATTAGTAGAGAGGCTCCGTCTTTTACTTCCCACATTCCTGGTGGAGCTCTTCAAGGTTGTGACCCAGGTAGACCCTCTGTCCTTCTACCTCTGTGTAGTAACCATGAGAAATCTCAGCTGCTCCCAGAGCTTCCATCACCCAAACAGGCCAGACCAATATCTTGAAACCCAAACATGGTAATGTCTGTTGGACATTATCATTTATGCATCCCTCAGGCACCTCAAACTCAATGCCACCAACTAAGTTCATATCTCTGATCCCCAGTCTATGCCCTTAATCTGCATGTTCTGTTCCCTCTCACAGAAATGACTGTTGCCCAAGCCAGAAACCTAGAAGTCGTCATCTCTGCCTTCTCTCCCTCTCTCTCTTACCCACGTCTTTGATCACAACTAGTCACCAAGTCCTCTTTATTTTAACTCCCTGATGTCTTATGAATCAGACTATTTTTTCTCCATCTCCTCTGCCTTTACTCCAGTCCAAGCCCAGATAATCTCTTTTGTAGGTCATCAGAAGAGTTTACTTACCAGTCAGCCTCATTGAAGATCTTTCCTACCAATTCATTGTCCGCACTGTGGCCAGTGTGATCTTCCAAACACAAGTTAGTTTATAGCATCTTCCTATTAGCTTTAGAAAGGTTGACGTTCACACTCCCTCATCCAGCTCATAGAGCCTCCATGTGCCATCTCAGTGCATCTCTGCATCCTCATCTTCAGACATCTACCTCCCTTTTTGCATGACAAGTCCCAGACGAGCTGAAATTATCCCACTGTTTCAACGTGCCTATGTCTCAACCTTCAGTTTTCACGTAATCTTCCCCCATGGTAAAAATACTCATCCTACTCCCTGTTTTTATTCATTCTTAGTCTTCAGGTATCTCTCTAAACATCCTTCCTTAGGAAGATCTTTCCTAAGCCCTAATTTTGATGGATTCACTTTACTTTTTTTCCCTTTGTTTCACTTAATGTCTTCAACATTATGAGATTATTTATTCTCATAATTCTGAGCAGATCTTATCCTCCTATTTCTGTAGTAGGGTGGACACTGATGTGTGCATTTAAAAAAGGAGGTTTACAGAGTCCTCTTTCATTCACTCTTAGTGCAGAAGTTATTTATCCTCTCATTGATGTTCATTCATAACTCACAGTTCTGTTACTTCAATAGAGGCAGAGTTTAATAGGAAAGTTTCCTTAAATTTTTGGTTGCAACATCAAGCAGCAAGGTGGCCCAAATTTTGAACGAAGATTTTTCATGGGAACTTTTCAAGTATTTTTTCACTTGTTACAGTAATAAGGATATTATCTCACTGAGTACTGTGGACCATGGTATGACTTTTAAAATAATGGTATATCCCTGCATTTTTGTTTCAATATTTTTCACAAGAAATAAGGAAGAAAACAGTCAATATAAACAGAATATTTAAACAGTCAATAGCAGAGAACTCTGACCAGGGATATACTCAAATTCTTAGCTTAGGAGGGCCTGAATTATATGAACTTTATGGTCACAATTCCCCAGCCCCATATCATGATGCACCAACTGTCCTTCAATATGGTCCTACACTAGCATTATTTCACTTCCTCAAATGAAAGTTCTGTTTCCTTACACCCACTTCTTGCTCAAGAGTGGGCTGGCCAGCTCACCTGTGTCATTCTTTATAACCTTCCTAAGAAGAGGCCCAATCTACTATTCACTGAGAAGGAGGCAGAGCTCTGTGAGAAGCTACATCAGATAAAAACAGTGATTTGTCAAACCATCATTCATAACCATGAACAAACAAAGGGAAGCAACTAATGTGGAAAATATCAGAGTTTGAAGAAGGGAAACAAATACGAGAAATCAGATCAAATGGCCCAGTAAAAAACAGGGCAGAAATGAGAGAACTTAGATAAAAAAAATTGTAGCATCATTGAGAACTGAGAAAATCCTGTTGTGTTAAAACAAGAACAGATTGCTACAGAAGGAAAGCAGTGTGCAAGCAAAAAAGAATTATTGGAATT
Organism: Vicugna pacos; assembly: GCF_048564905.1. Taxonomy (NCBI): domain Eukaryota; kingdom Metazoa; phylum Chordata; class Mammalia; order Artiodactyla; family Camelidae; genus Vicugna; species Vicugna pacos. Next base: position 29,119,500 of record NC_132996.1, on the reverse strand, counting down.
AATAATAATGATAATGAGAGTGTGGAAATTTTATGGTTGGTTCTGAAGCAAGACGGGGAAGAGATAGGAGTATTTTCTTGAATCCCTAAATGCCCCAGGTGTAAAACACAACAATAATAACAACAAAACCAGAAACTGAGTGGAAAAAGAGTACTCGTTGTCTTTCTGCACAACATTTTGGAAGAATCTCTCAAGTTGACCATGCACACTTCTTGCATGAGACTTGCATAAGAAAAGGTAAGACACATGGAGGGCAAAGACAGGCATTCCAGAATGAAGGAAAGGAAGGGGTGGAGCAGATGGAGTAAAGTCAACAGTCAAGGAATACTTCCTAAAAGCCTCTCCTCCACGAGAATTCTAGGTCTTATTTTTCAGACTCACCTCACCCTCCATCCCTGACTCCCTCCCCTCCCCTAAGTGAGAGTATTAGCAAAGGCCTGTGGCTTTGCTGCCCTGAGCTGGGATTTCCTTTCTCTTCCTTGGGCTGCCATTGAGGGGATGGAAGAGGGAGGCCCTAAATTCTGCTACTTGGATTCCAGTGAGGTATTTATCGATATCATAAGTTGCCTTCTAGAACTGAAGACAGCCTAAAATACTGGAAGAACAGAGGGTATTAACCTCCATTATAAGAGTTCCAGGAAGAGACTTTTGAGCTGAAGGAGGGCAACTACCCGTGGTCAGAGCCACACTCCTCCTAGTCTCCTCCTTACACCCTCACAGGTTTTTTCCTTCTTACTGCCAAGTCACTACCACAGGAAGCTATCTCCTCCCCTTCAAAGTTTGGGCCTAAGATTGTATGAAACTCCTTGAGGCTGTGGTTCACATGTCTTGAGAGAGAGAGAGAGAGAGAGGAAGGCCGACGCGGGGAGGGAGGTCTTTCAGCAGGGTGTATGGCACGCAACACGGCCAGTTCCTAGTCTCCGTCCACAAAGTCAGGCCCCAGGCTTTGTGCCAGCTCCTACCCCTTTCTTAGCCCTACCTCCTCACCTCCTCCCCTGCCCCCCCCCAGCTCCCAGTCCTTGTTTCTCTTTTGAGTGCCACTCCGCTCCCCTAGTGCAGGTAGACACCATCCCATAGTTAGCCATTCAGCTTGTTGTCCTGGTCCATCCTGCATTCAGGCAGAGGGTTGGGGTCTGCAGTTACAGCCATGGGATGTATCTAAGACAGAACCTCACCTGGACACACCTGTCTGCCTCTCACAGCAAACAAAACACCCCAAGAGAGTGAAAATATTGAAAAAAATAAGAAAAAGTTAAGTACATCATGAATGCATAAATTATATGTAGATACTAGCCTATCCTTACATAGGCATAAAGTGATTTATATTTAATATAAAATTAAAAATGTGTTAGTTTTCTTACTATTTTATCTTTGCTTCCAAAGAACTACATTACCATACAGTATGTCTCTCTTTCTCTCATAATTGAAAAAACTGCGTAACAGCCTATGATCACAGGTAAGTGGTTCTTTTAAAAATGTAACAATGTCTCCAATACTGTATTATTAATATGACTGTAATTCTATATGCCATAAAATTTTATAATGATTCATTCATTAATGTATAGGCTAGGTTATGGTGAAGCAATCATATCAATTACACTGTGACCATAGAGTAATCATATTGCTGATCATTATCAATGTATAAATTGTATACCTATAAGTAAATATGAATTTCTTTTCATATTATCTATTTTTTACATCTAAGGCTAATAATACATATAACACCTACAGTGTTTCATGTCATATAAGGCAATATTGATGTAGGTACTGACAGGCAGATGATACATCTTGTAAATAGAATACATAACTTATAATATTGATAAATACAGTACAGTACTGTAAATATATTTTCTATTCCTTATAACTGTCTTAATAACATTTTCTTTTCTCTACTATAAGAATACAGTGTCTAAAACATACAAAATATGTGTTAATAGACTGTTTATGTTACTGTTAAAGCTTGGGGTCAACTGTAGGTTACTAATAATTAAGGTTTTGGAGGAGTCAAAAGTTATACGGAGAGTTTTGACTGTGCAGAGGTTGGTGTCCCTAACCCCACAATGTTCAAGGGCCAACTGTATAACCAACTTGATTTTGAGTTCCTTAGGAGCAGAGCTCTGTGGCCCATAGTTGTAATCCCAGCACCCAGCACAAAATGCAAAAAGCTAATGCTCAGTAAATGTTAAAGAGGCTTGTTTCAATTAATCCGTTTACTATTTCTTTAGGGCAGCCATTTCTCCAGATCCAGGTGAGGCACAGGGTACAGCTCAGCCCTCACCTACCTCTTTCCTTTTTTCTTTGCTCCTGGCCCCATCTGTTTCAGAAATTTTCTGGACCTCACCCTTCAGAATTTTAGCCATGGCCTGGGCCCTGACATTGGCATGAGGATCCAAAAAATATCAGTCCCCACAGAGAAATCATTCGGAACTGGGCTTCAGTTGGAGGACTTCCTGGTTGTTTTCCATACAGGCAGGATGTGCCTTTATTTGCTTATTCAGTGTTTAGTAAACACCTAAGTACCAGAAAAAGGACATGGTGCAGGCACTACAAAGAAAAACCCAAATCACTGCCTTTTGCAGTTTGTGTGTGTGTACATGTCTCTGTGCATTTGGGCGAGGGATGAGTACCCCTTGTTTTGGGGGGGGTTTGGCGGGGGGGGTTGTTTTGCTTTTCAGTTTCTATAGCAGTTTCTGACCAGGAATTCCACTTCTGCTTCGTCAGTTCCCAGTATCTGCTTCTAACTCTAAAGGGGGTTGTAGCAATAGTGATGAGAAGTTGCCTGCTGAAGCTTTGAAGGATAGGAGCTAGCCAGGAAAACTCGGGGTTTTTTAATGAGAAACCACTATCTGCAGCCTGGAACCAGGAGAGGTCGCTCATCTTGCAGGTAACTGCAGAGTCCACTGAATTTGAGTCCCCAGCCCTTCGCTAATTTGGGTCACAGAACCAGACATGGCTGATCTCACACGCTTCTGAGTTTAATGTGGAAAACTGTCAAATGAGCAGCATTACGTCCGGCTTTACCACCCGGAAGGGAAAGGTTCGCCCACAAGAGCCACTAGTCATCCAGAGCGGAAGTGTGAGAAGCAAGGAGTTCCCCGGGCCTAGAGCCAGCTGGGCCTCTGCTAATGCAGGGCCTGAGCGGCCTCACCCAGGAGCCTCAATCCTTCGACCCGTCCTCAACTGACTCCTGTGCCCTTTTACAGTTTAAAGAACTCTGAGTGCGGTAAGGGTCCAGAAAAACCGAACAGAGAAAACGAGCCGCCCAGCCTAGAGGCGCGCGGAGCCCGGTCCCCCGCTCCGATTGGCTAGGGACTTCCCGGTCCCTGTCTGTGATTGGCTGCTCCCACAAAGACGCCGCCGGCAGGGCGGGCCGCTCATTGGTTCTGGCCCTGTGGGCGGGGCCTCGGAGCCTGCGGATGAGGTGGAGGAGCGGCCGGCGGCTGGGGTCTTCGTCTCCTGGCCGGCGGTAAGTGCCGCGTTGGCTGGGCCCGCCGCTTCGGACGCTGCGGACACTCGGCCGTGGGAACCGGGCGTCTCCATTTTCAGTTTCCGCTGCGGGGCGCTAGTGCCGGCTGAGGAGGGAGGTGGGTATACAGTTGTGCCTCTTCGGAATTCAGAAGTCCTGCTGGCGGCCAAGCTTATTACTCAGCCCTCACCCGCGCGCTGCCCTCAGGCCCTGCCGGGCGTCATGTGACCGGAGGTTACCACCCCCTCAGCTCCCGAACGCCGGAGGTCACCACCTTCCCTCTTCCCACTCAGGCCACTCCTCTGGCGTCTCTTCCAGGCTCTGTCCTTTACTCCGCAACTGTCTTTCCTAGAAGGCTCTCCACTCTGCCAAATGCAGGGCAGGAGCGATTAAACGTTTAATATTTAAAGTTTTGCCAAAGTAATTTGTGTATGATAAAAATAAGGCAATTGCTACCCGACCCTAAATCCTTTTTTGCAGGGGCTACCGCTTTTCATTTTCTCATGTTTAGAACTTTTTATGGCCCTACTAAATCTAAATAATATGCTTCCATCGCAAGTTTTATTTTTTGAGGAGGGAGGAGAGAAAGGTTTATTGCAGGGACGGGTGGCTCATGCCCAAGGAAACCCCAAACTCTTCCATAGCATTTCTTGACTCAACATTTTTGTATTTCTTTACCCCGCTTCCCTACTGCCACCATCTTTCCATTTTCAATAACAGTTTTCATTCTTTTGTTGATCTTTATAGCTTTACACCATAGATACCAGCTTCTATTGTGTCAGCTTCAGTTGGTAGCTCCGTATTAGACAGGGGTATTGCTATTTTTTCCACATCCAACCTGTCAGCTGGACTTCAACATTTCCGTTTAACTCTCATGTCTTCAAAAATATTTGAGGCACTGTTTTTGCCCTTAGATATGGTAGTGAACAAAGTAGACAATGCCACTCATGAAACTTGTACTCTGAAAAGTAGGGCAGTAAACATATACATGTCAAATGACTTTAAGAGCAGGAAGGTGGAGAAGTCATTTCAAACTGGGAGAACAGCAGGAATCCACGTGGGGTGGAATGAGTGGACATGGGGGCTGCAGGGAAGAGTGGAAGTGTCTCTGTTTGCTTGACTGGGCTGTTTCAGGGTGAAGAGAGACCTTCCTACTGGACTGCGTGCCAGGGAAGCAGGATAGGCTCTTCAGTAGGTTAGTGATTTAGCAAAACAAGGTTTTAGGGTACTGGATCGTACAGTTTGGTAGTGACAGTGGAAGGAGGAAAAAAACAGGAGGCAGGGAGGCCAGTGAGGAGGCAGGGCCTGCTAATGGCCTATAACGGAGAGTCCTGCAAAATCTACTGAACCGTCCCACTTCCTTCAGGCAGCCTTACTGGATTACCCTAAGCCACAATGATTTCCCTCCCCTCTTGAATTGTTATTATACCTTAAAGCTAGGGAGGTTAAGAAATGAACTCACGAACATGTAGGATGGGGAGACTGATTACCAAAGTGGAAAGTATTGAGGAGGGATAAATTGGGTGTTTGGGACTGACTGATACATACTGCTATTATAAAATAGATAAACAAGGACCTACTATATAACACAGGGAACTATATTCAATTTCTTGTAATAGGCTATAATGGAAAAGAATCTGAAAAAATACGTATTATGTATATGTATAACTGGATCGCTTTGCTGTACACCTGAAAATAACATTGTAAGTCAACTGTACACTTCAATAGAAAATAAAATTTAAAAAGAAAAAGAAAGCTAAAGAGGTGAAGTACTTTGCCCGAGATAGAATTGTGGAGCCCAGGACCAAGCACCTGTAAAATGAGAACAATAGAATCATGGTTTCTGTAAAATAAATTGAGTCAGTCCATGTAAAATGCTCAGAGCAGTGCCTGACTTATAGTCTACTCAAGGAGTGCTTGGTATTATTATTAATGCATAATATGCTGTCAATTCCCTAACACGTTATAAAAACATTTTGGATTTAGAAACTATTTTCTCTGTCTAGCTGATTTATTCATTCAGCAAATATGTATGCAGCAATAACTGCATGACAGCAACCATTTAGGTGCTGAGGATACAACAGTGATTAAGACCATCTTGGCTTTTCCCTTTACTGACTGGTAACAGACTTACAAGGTGAACACATAAAAACTGTGCCAAGAGCCTGCCATTGATCATTCAAGTTCTGTGTCCACGCTTGTGGCCCTGGCAGAAATCTCAAGCTTCTTGCGGTAGTGAATCATAAATATGGGTTTAATTAACATCAGATGACCTTTGTTTTATCTTCCAAGTGATGTTTGTTCGTGTCTACTACTAACATATCACTGAGGAGAGTGTCTTGGCATCTTAGTGAGTATCACTGCAGAGGTTTACGGGGGTGGAGAAGGTATTGCTGGTTCCCTTATACCTTACACTGAAATGTGCAACACAAGAAAGCAAATTGAACATAGAGGCAGTGGGCTTCCAGCATATTACCTTTTCTGCACCTTGAAGTATGTAAATAGACATAGAAACATCCTAGAGAGTGAGGCTGGGGCTATTTCTGGCCTTATTTTGGATACTGAAATAGCACATGGGTAAGTTCTCTTAAACAGACCAGTGCTGGTTTGGCGAGCATGTGGAGGTAGAGTAAGAATGATCTGGTGAACAAACCCAGAGGAGAGTCAGAGGTGAATGAAAATTGAGAACTCGCAGCATCCCAACACTCAGACATCCCAAGATGTCCCTTCTGTGGTGTGAGTAAGATGACCCAGTCAGAACTTCAGTTGGGAAGGCCAGTGCTTATTATTAAACAAGGTCAATAAAGGGTCCAAATGAGGAAGTTATTTTTTTTCAGTCACTAAGTATTCCTTGAATAGCTCCCTTTTCTCCTCTTCTCAGCGTTCACTGCCTCCACCTGGTTTTATTCACATTCTGAGGAGAGTGTGGTGGGGAGCCATGGATCCCGCAGCACTGGTGGAAGCCGTTGTGGAAGAAGTGGCCTGTCCCATCTGCATGACCTTCCTGAAGGAGCCCGTGAGCATTGACTGTGGCCACAGCTTCTGCCACGGCTGTCTCTCTGGGCTCTGGGAGGTCCCAGGAGAATCCCAGAACTGGGGTTACTCGTGTCCCCTCTGCCGGGCTCCCGTCCACCCAAGGAACCTGCGGCCTAATTGGCAGCTGGCCAATGTTGTAGAAAAAGTCCGTCGGCTAGGGCTGCATCCAGGGATGGGGCTGAAGGGCGACGTGTGTGAACCCCATGGGGAGCACCTGAAGATGTTCTGCAAAGAAGATGGCCTGATCCTGTGCGAGGCCTGCAGCCGGTCCCCTGAGCATGAGGCCCACAGTGTTGTGCCCATGGAAGATGTCGCCTGGGATTACAAGGTGGGAAATGGAGGCCAGCCCCGCTGGACTCTCCCCTGCCCCTCACTTGGCTATGTCTAGATCAAGAATTTGACTGGAGCCCCAGAGACAAAATGAGAACTAATTCCCTTGGCTTCTCACATCCCCAGCTCTGGGGGCCTGCCTGATAACAGTGAGCCACACCTCTCCTTGCATGAATGACCTCCTTTGACTTCCTTCCCTCCCATTTCCACACCTCATCCCCAGTCCCAGCATGCCTTAATGCCTAACCCAAACTTGCTTTCTGTACTGAGAATTTGTGGGAGAGCAGTTTGGTTTAGCTGGCGTTCTGGGTGCCCTGGATGAGGTCATCAAAGTGGTGCATGTCAGAACCTGCAGACTCCTAGCAGTGCCACAGCTAATCACTCAACAGGTGAGTCATTTTAAACTCACTTTATAGACAAAAGTAGGGCTTAGGAATGTGAGATCACAATTATTGATTTTAGAGCTAGAAGGAACCATGGCTGAGTCGTTTAGGATTGAGTGATAGTGTCCAATCTAACGTTGTAGGGTCCCTTCTGACTTTAGGTTAAGTTAGTCAAAGGAAGATCAAAGGCTGGGACCCGGGTCTTCCTGCTCTTTGGCAGGTGTTCTTTCTCCTCTCCCTAGCTTTTATTTATTGGAAGAGGTGGTGAGGAGCCATCTCTGACACCTGCTGCTCCTTTTTTCGAGGTACCCTCAGCAACTTCTAACTTATTCTTTCCTCCAGTGTCCATCCTGAGTGTCTATCTGAATCATTATCCCAATAATTCTGTGATCCATTGATCCAGTACTGGTCTTAATTTTCTCTCTTGAAGTTGAGATTAGGAGAAAATTAGCTGTTTTCCTATGTGAGAAGAATTTCTGAAATTCTAAAATTATTTACTTACTCATTTTATTTTGGGAGTATTAGAATATGGAGGCAGTACAGCATAGGCCTAAGAGTTAAAGAGCTGGGTTAAGTCACAGCCCGGCCATTTACTAGCTGAGTGACTTTGGATAGGTCAGTTTTCTTGATGAATCTTTGATAAAATGGTTATTGTTATGAGAATACTTTGTGCTTTCCAGTAGTAATCTTCTGCGTTAGTATCTAGGATGATGCTTCTCACCTTTAATGTGCATATGAGCCACCTGAGGTTCTTGCCAAAATTCAGATTCTGATTCAGGAGGTCTGGGGTGAAGCCCGAGAGTCTGCTTTTCTAACAAGCCCCCAGGTGATGCTGATGCTGCTGACCCACGTGGATCACGCTTTGAATAACAAGGTTTTAGGAGGTCATAGGATAACAAGGCAGATAAGGATAAAAAGAGGCATGGATAGAAAGTCCAAGGTAGTTTTCTGGGAGGGTTGGAAACAGCTTTTCTTCTACTTTACAGTCAGTCAGAGGCTGTGGGAGTTGAACTGATTCTCAGATGAAGAGACCTTGGATGTTATCTGGACAGGAATCCGCTCCCTCTGTGACATTCCCTTTTCTTCCATTGTTCATCCTGGCTCATTGCCTGAGGGATTCTTGTTTTCCCATCACCTACCAATGCTTGGAAGCCTGGCTCTCCATCCAGGTGGCCTCATGAGGTTTTTATCTCTTTCAGTGGAAACTCCATGAGGCTCTGGAACATCTGAGGAAGGAGCAAGAAGAGGCCTGGAAGCTGGAAGTCGGTGAGAGGAAGCGGACTGCCAACTGGAAGGCAGGTTGCCACCTGGGAGAAGGAGTCTCTGTTCTCCTGTGTTGTCCTGGAGGTGGCCCAGGATAGCTTCCTCACCTCTGAGAGGCAGTGTGGGGCCTGAGGTCAGAGAGCCTGGGGTCCTCGCGCCAGCTTTCTCTACCAGGTGTGCTGCCTTTCGCAGGCCTTGGAGCCACTTAGTTCAGCTTCTTGACCGTGACGTGGGGACAACTCTGGGCTTACGTCCTCATGCATGAGAAAGGAGAAGTGCACACCTCGTGAATGCTCTAGCTCACAGTGGTGTTACTAAAGTATTGGGAAAGTCGCCCGGGAGATAAACTCAAGGCCCATAACTATCAAACTGTCAGAACTTTTGACCAATCGAAGGTAACACTAAGCTAGTCTAAAACATGTTGAGCTGATATAATACTAGGAAGAAGCAAAAGCATCTAACAGTCTAGTTGTTAAACTGTTTTACAAGCTTAAAGTGTAACGCTTCTTGTCAGTGTTCTGAAAATAGAATATATTGTTTGAAAATGGAAGATAGTCTAGAGCATAGAGTAAGTACCAAGCTAATATCCTGGGCCCTGCTGCGGTCAGTAAGAGCTAGTAGTAGGGACCCAGAAGCCTGTACTGGAGCTGTGGGAGCAGGAAGGTAGGGAAATAATATCTTTTGTGTTTGCCTGTGCAGTACCTGGCCCACGGTGGGCAGCACAACATTCAGAGTGTGTGTATGTGCACGTGCCACTGTCCTCGCTCCTGGGGGGCCCTTGCACGAACAGTATCTGTGCCAATTTCTGATCTTGGTTCTGTAGGTACAGGTGGAAACCCGAAAGCAGAGTATCATGTGGGAGTTTGAGAAATATCAGCGGCTACTAAAGAAAAAACAGCCACCAGGACGGCGGCTGGAGGTGGAGGCGGCTGCGGCTCTGGCCAGCCTAGAGCAGGAGGAAGGGGAGACCATGCAGAAACTGGAGTCGAATCACAATGCGCTCATCCGGCAGAGCCGGGTCCTGTGGAAAATGATCACGGAGCTGGAGGAGAGGTCCCAGAGGCCTGTCCGCTGGATGCTGCAGGTGAGGAGAGGTTTTCCCAGGAACACTGAGCCAGAGCTGAAGATGGCCCGGGACTCTAGAGAGAGGATCAGCACTTTGCCCGCCAGACATACCCCCACACCCACTGTAATGCCGGCTGTTCTGCTACCCCTGGTTGGGTGCGTGGCCTGGCCCATTGCAGTTGTGGCCTCGTGGATGGGGCAGTGTTTAGGCAGGTCTGGCATCATACCAGTCCCTCCCCTCTGGCCAGAGAGTGAGATGGAGCCTGAAGTCGGCCAGTCCAGCTGGAGCTCAGCCTGCCCTGCACCCCTCTCTAGGCTTCTCCCCCTCTACCTCTGCATGCCTTCTCTCCAGCCTGGCTCTGCCTGCCTTTCCCTTAGAGAATCCCCCTCCCAGAGCTCTGTGTCTCCCTCTGAGGAACAAGCATACTCATGTGCTGCATTTCTTTTTCTCTTTCTAGGGTATTCAGGAAGTCTTAACCAGGTATGTTCCCATCTTTGGAGCCCCTAGACAGCCCTCTAAGGGATAGTGGGGCCTGGCCAGAGCCAGAAGTGGGGAAGGAACATAGACTAAGTACCTATAGAAAAGTGAGTGCTGGTCCACAATCTTCTCCCTCTTCCATTGTATTGGCTAAGGAAGCTTTGAACATCTTTCTCTTTTCTTCTGTGTACTTGGCCAGATTCATTTCAGGCATTACCAATAAGAATTTCAGGTAAAGTTATAAAATGTATGGCTTCAAGTAGATGGCCCAAGAAGGGAAAAGACTGCGGATGTAGCTTCTAAGTCTGTGTATCAGGTGTTCTCCTCCGTGGCACACCTCTTCCTCTCCCAGAGTCAAATTCACATCCCATCCTCCCCGCGGCCTAGGGATGTGAATGTTCTCTGTGTCACAAATCATCCGGCTCAGTCAAATAATCCTCATGTCTCTGCTTTGCCTGGTGTTGCTGGGGAGGGCACCTCACTGACTGTGGCCCTGGCCAAAACCCTCTTCCCTGTGCTAAGGGAAGGCCCATGTGCAGAGCCAGGACTTATGGCCCCAAGGCCTCCCCCTCTCTATCAGGAGCAAGTCTTGGAGCCTGCAGCGACCAGAGCCGGTCTCACTGGAGCTGAAGACGGACTGCCGCGTGCTGGGGCTAAGAGAGATCCTGAAGACATATGCAGGTAAAGAGTGCTGGGCGGGACTGTGATGAGCAGTGGGGGGACCCCTCCTGAAGGACCGAAATGGTTCCATACCTCTGAGTGCCCTGCCCAGCAGAGACCTCACCCAGGCCCCCTGGTTCTGGGTCAGGGGACCAACCACAGTCCTTTTCCTTAGCGGACGTGCGCCTGGATCCAGACACTGCCTATTCTCGCCTCATCGTGTCTGAGGACCGAAAATGCGTGCGCTACGGAGACACCAAGCAGAAACTGCCCGACAATCCTGAGAGGTTTTACCGCTACAATATCGTCCTGGGCAGTCAGTGCATCTCCTCGGGCCGACACTACTGGGAGGTGGAGGTGGGAGACAGGTCCGAATGGGGCCTGGGCGTGTGTAAAGAAAATGTAGACCGGAAGGAAGTGGTCTATCTGTCCCCCCACTATGGCTTCTGGGTGATTAGGCTGAGGAAGGGCACTGAGTACCGGGCAGGCACCGATGAGTACCCGCTCCTGTCCCTGCCCGTCCCCCCCCGCCGGGTGGGAGTCTTCCTGGACTATGAGGCCCACGACATCTCCTTCTACAATGTGACTGACAACGGCTCTCACATTTTCACCTTCCCCCACTATCCCTTCCCTGGGCGCCTCCTGCCCTATTTCAGTCCTTGCTATAGCATCGGAGCCAACAACACCGCTCCTCTGGCCATCTGCTCCCTGGACGGGGAGGACTAAGAGCCCCCTATCCTAGCCAGGGGCCTTGGAATTGTGCCTGGCCCACAGGGGGCTTGGAGGGCCCTGCCCCTGACAAGAGTCCTCTTGAACTGAGCCGAGTCTGGAATCCAGGGATTCCTCTGCCTGACCCAGTGGTCTGCTGCTCCTGGGGCAAAGTCTCCCACCAAACCACTTGTGTGAAAAAGCCAAGACTCAGCAAAACAGCATCGCACCCCTGAGGTGCTTATGGTGAGGATCAGGGCGGTTCTTTATGCCGCTCCTGCCCCTCCTCCCCATCCCCGTCAATGCCATAATTCAGTCATGAGGACGATGAAGTGGATCCAGTCTTCAGGAAACCTGTTGGATAGGGTTTACCAACGAGCCAAACACATAATGTCCGTATCCAGAGCTGGCTGCTATGCGGGTACCAGCAGGAGGATGCCTCAGTGAGGTCCACTGCCTCTGAGCCCCCACATCTGACCCCAGCTTTCTGTCCTCCCAGCTAGAGAACAGCGTCACCCATTGCCCAGACCACCCCAGTGGCCATCCCCTCTCTGAGCAGCGGCTGGGCAAGTCACCCTCAGACTCTAAGGAGACCTGACCTGGTCATGCCCTTTTCTCTAAATGTCAGGACCAGAAAACCTGTGAGCCTTGTTTCCATTTTCACTTCATGGATGGAGAAACTGAATAGCCTTAGTGCAGCCTGATACGTCTCACAAAGCCGTGGGAAGAAGAGTGTAAGGATTATACACATTCAAATGAAGCAAAATTGACAAACTCTCTTCTCAGGTCACATGTCTGCGTATTATTCATTACATTCAGGTCTGGATCACTCCTGCGTTTGAAATATTTAAAGTGTCCTCAATGGGAGAATGGGTATAGTAACTGTATACTCGCCTACCTCATGGGATCGTGGTGAAGATCTCAGGTCCATGCCGTGCTTTTGTTCCTTGCTCAGGGACGGGGAAGGCAGGCCAGGGATTTTTGCCTAGGTGACCTTCCCATCTTGCCTTGTTCTAGCATCTTTGCAGCACTGCCTTAGTTTCTTAGGGCCTCTCCTGGCAGTCTGGAGCCTTTGAGACAGAGATGCCCATGCCCTGGCAAACTCCAGGCCACAGTGATGTATTGTGCATCTATTATATGTGTTTTGTCTTTGAGCAGCGACTGTGACAATGAAAATGATAACAAGAAAAGTGTAAAACAAACACACGGAAAGAAAGGCTCACCCACGAGCTCTTTGGGCTAACGTTTGGGTCTTTGTATGTCACCAAGGGAATCCTCCTGGTTCTGGTAACTACATAATATTCTACCTTTCTCTTCTCTAAATCTGTGACAGAAGGAGGAAAGCAGCAGGGAAGAGTAGGGAGAAAGAATAGGACCCAGCACAAAAAGCCATATAGTATAAGGAAAAGGAATTAAGACTATATCTGCACCCTTTAGAGTGACTGTTGTGTGTGGTAGAAATAATTCATTGCAAGTCTTAAGAGCATGATGTGGGAATGATTGCGTTGGAAACAAACTGCAAGGCAAGCATATGAGAAGTACTGGTTTTGCCTATTGTGCGGGGTTACAATGTACACTTCACATATTGTCACCGTGATTCCCCGATGTAGTTTCAGCTTGAAGGTAGTGACTGGTGAGTTAGGATTGGGCGGCAAAGTAGATACTAGGTTAGATACAGGCAGAAGGGAAATAATTCCTGTAATAAAGAATAGCAAAAGTTGTCTTTCTACCTTAATTGTGTTGGTTGTTCACAAATGAAGGAGGTGAAAACAGGCCAAAATGGAGAAATAAACTCCTGCCCACCAGGCTTCCAAGTTGCTCTTTGAGCATTAGCGGTAGAAGAGGAATGAACTGGTAAGTCACAGACCTGGTCTTGGCAAAGGGTTGAGCTGACCTACATTAGAGGGACCGTATGTCTTTGTATGGTGGGAACTCCCTGGGGAAGTGTGTATAGACTTGAGAAATTAGGGCATGCTTCCAGTTGTATCCATGGACACTTACCAGAGGGGCTAGGGGCCGAATCAGTGTTGTTCTTGTACTTCGGTTATTTATTAGGACAAATCTTGGAAGATTCCTAGAAAAAGGATTATTAGGTGATAAATTCATTCTAACCTAGAATGAATTAAGGAATGGAATGGCTTCATTTGTAATATGCTCTTTGGGTTGCTTTCTTGTTTGTTTGTTTTATTTTGTTTTTACATTTATAAGCTGATTTGGGTGCTATGATTACTTGTTAGAAGAATTAAAAGGTTAAACACATTATATGTTATCATAATGCCTGATCTTTAAGACCAGGCAAGAAGAGCTTAAGGTCTTAAGTGTATGAAAAATCCCTTTCTCTGAGGGGTTGCTTAGAATTCCCTTCTAAGGACTCCGTGAAAGCAAGGGCCTCATTTGTCTGGTTCACCGTTGTAGCCCCAGTCTAGCATGGTGTGTGTGTGTGTGTGTGTGTGTGTGTGTGTGTGTGTGTGTGAAAAGTTAAGTGAAGGAACTTTCATCCATATGCCTAGAATCAAAACAAAAATCAGATCCTGTTGCTTCATAGGGGCATGAAAAACTGGATGCTACTTAATTTTAATCCTATTCAAAAACTGATTTGATAGATAATTACAAAAGTGGTCTGGAAAGGGAAGAGGCCGGTAATCGAGTGGAAGGGAGAATGCCCTGGAGGCAGGTGGAGGATAGAATTCTCTGGAGTGCCTAGGGTTGTAGCTCCAGCTGGGTGTGATCATTCACTACAAGGGAAGGATGAGCTTTGCCTGTCCTTGTTTTACTGGTGGACAAACCGAGGGGTGCAATGCCTGAGCCTTGAGGGGAAAGGCCCTTCAAAGGGTAAAATGCTTGAGTTCTGCAGAAGGTGGAGACAGAGGGCAAATTCTTGGGTTCACTGCTCCCCAAGGAAATCCAGTCTTCCTTATTTTCAAGCAGAATTGGTTGTAATGTGAGCATCTCCTGTGGGTCCCAGGCTCTAGTCAAATGAGCATACAGTGCTTCATGTGATAGGGCAGGGGTCGTATCTGAATGTGTCGGGACAAGTCCAGGGTTTTCTTTTTGGGATAGCCATGAAAGGGAACCAGTCCACTTTGGGAAGTATGTAGTTCGATATGTGAGTATCAACGGGTGGGTCCCAGCTAGTTTCAGTGAATACCATTGTGAATGAAACAGCTGGCAGGGTGGCCTCCTGATGGGAATGCTGGGAAGAAATCTCTTTTGGGTGCAGGCTGGACTATCCCTTTGTCACTTTCCATCAGATTCTTTAAGGTGTCTAATATTCTTTGACTTAATGAACACAGCCAATTCGTTGAGTTGCTTGTGGAAAAAGAATAGTGTGACTTGTCAAAATGGAAATCTTATCAAATAGACTTAACCATCTCATGATCTTGATTTGGTTTTGTGTTGTGGGGTTGTAAGAGGTGGAGAATTTCTTTTTACTACTCTAGGAACTCATTGCATCATTATCTGATTGTTAGAGGCTGATTCCTACTTCTGATATTCAGAAGTAGAATACATTCAAGGTAGGTAAATAATATCAAGATTAGCAAAAAGTATAGATGCTAAGTCGTTGAGCAGCAGCTCTCTTTGGAACAGTTACTACATGAATACTGACATACACAGGACTATAGTTTCGGTGGTGCCTGGGACTACCCTCTTAAAATTATGGAATTAGGAATTTACTGGGTATATTTTTAAAGTATATACAGTAAATCAGATGTTGCATTATATACTTTTATTCATTATTGTATTTAATCTTTAATACCTTCTACAAATTAGCATGTTTTCCCCATCAGTAGAAAGGAGATATTAAGACTTAGAAACAGTAGCTTGCTATCAACATTTAGTAGATTATCTTTTATTAAGATTTTCAAATGTATCAGAGTCAAATATATGTTATGTCTTACCTATGAAATCTTTTTCTTTTAATGTATACTGAATAGTCCGTGTAAGACTTTCTGAAAGGGGAAAATAAAAACAGAAACCAATGAAATAACTGATGACTTGGAGAAGAGCAGTGATATTTCAGCTTCAGGATTGTTATTGTTCTCTCTTAACCTTTTCATCCCAGGGCATACTTCCTTAGAGATGTCCAAAAGAAGAAATACCTGTGTTATATTTGATCTGTTTTGTATCTTGTAGTAAAATTGCACAAGCAGGACTAAGAAGCAAAGAGAAAGATGTTCAAAACCAAACTCACACTGCCTTTGCTTCTGTTGCTTAGAAACAAAAAGCTGGTTATTAGTATACTGACTCCAGCCAGCTTAGCAATAGTGGGTCTATTAAAGGATGTAGAGATGTTTCTTATAGAACAGAATGGATGTACCTAGGTGTTCAAGATGAATTGGAACGGGCGAACCAGAGATTCATTTTCTTCATCCCATTTTGCTAATCTGCCTCTCTTGTTGTAGAACAGATTTCTCTTTCCAAGTTGATGTGTGGGAAAATGGCCACCATCGTGATCCCAAGTTCATATCTCCTCAGATAAACTGGAATCCACTTTGACTGGAGGACTCTGGTCCAGGTATGAGCACATGACCCAAGTTGAGTGGATTCATCAGTGGGCCAGAAGGCAGGGTCATAGATTAATAGTTACTTCCATATAATCACATAAGGAGATGAACAGTTGTAAGAAAAATCAGATGTGGGGGAACCAAAGAGTTGGTTGCTTCTGCAGAAGGACTGGTAGGATACTAAGTTGGAAATGTAGGTCAGAATCTAAGGAAAGAACAACCCCAAATCTATACTCTCTCTGCCCAAACTTCAGATACTAGTTAACTGAAATCATCGAAGGTGGTGTCAGAAAATTAATCATTTCATTCACATCCTTGTTAGAAATTGAAAAGTTAGGCAAAGAGACCCCTTATGGCTTCATCTTAGAACTTCTGTGGCACCAGGTAAACCAATAGGTCCACAGATCTGTAAGGTATCTTTGAAGTTCGCTGAAATGCTTAAGGTTTGAACATGCTTTGTATTCACGAACCCCGGCTGAAGTGGTCAAAGAGGCAGTGCATCAGCAAGCTCCTTGTTTGCTTTCGTATCTGTTCTGTTCTCAGGCCATAGATGATGGGGTTTAAGGTGGGTGGGATGATCACGTACAAGTCAGCTAACAGCACTTGGGTGTGCAAAGGCACTATGTCCTTCCCTAGCCAGGCAACATAGATGGATGCCATCCCAGGTAGGTAGTACAGAGCCATAACTGCCACATGGGAGCCACATGTGCTTAATGCTTTCAACTGTGCATTCTTTGAGGAGAGACCAAATACAGCTTGGAGAATCAGATTATAGGAGGCAGTAATAAAGAACACATCAGAACCCACAATAATAGAGGACCCAGTCAGGCTGTAGAGACTACTGGGCATTGGATCAGCACATGCCAGCTTGGCCACAGCTATATGCTCACAGTAGGAATGGAGAACCACACTGGAGCCACAGAAAGGTAGATGACTCACCATCCAGCTCAGTGGAGTCATGAATATGATAGCTCTGATGGTGATGGTCACACTCATTACCAGCATCACTTGAGTGTGAGAATTCTCTTGTAGCGTAGGGGCTTACAGATGGCTACATAGCGGTCAAAAGCCATGGCTAACAGCAGCCCCGACTCCGCAGCTGTGGCTGCATGGACAAAATACATCTGAGTGAAACAAGCATTAAAAGTGATGGAGCTGTCTCCTGAGGAGAAGATGCTCACCATCTTGGGCACTACAGAGGAGGCCATAACAATATCCACGGCAGCCAGAACACACAGGAAGCAGTACATGGGCTCCTGTAGAGTGGAATCCACCCAGATTACGGTCGCTATGAGGGTGTTTCCTAACAAGGTTATGGTATACATGACACTCAGTGAGATAGCCAGCCATAGATGTGAAGACTGCAAACCTGGGATGCCCACCAAGAAAAAGGTGCCAGAGGTTTCCATTGTATGGTTGTAGGGTGGCCCCAGCATCACAGATGAGACTGCTTTCCTGTTAATGTATAAAATGATGTTAAGGATGCAATCCTGTAAGACTTATTTCCAGCTATGGTGTTAGGAAGTCTGATGATAGTCTCAACTCAGTGGGCCCAGAGTTGAAAGCTGACATCTGGCAAAGGTATCCTGCCTCTCCTCCCATCCTCAGTATTCTTTGCATTACTAATTTCTGTTCGTTCTTCAGAGATTGTCTCGTGAGCTGCCTCCTTTGGGAAGTCTCTACCTCATCCCCCATCCCATGCTGTAACTGAATTAGGTACCTTCAGAGCTTTTATGGACTCTTGTCCATGCTGATCTCCGAGGGACCTAACTTGACAATCCTAGTACTCTACCTGTGACTTTATTGTGCTCACTTGTGTGTCTTGTTCATGGCCTTATACCTTATACCAGCCTTATAGCTGTGGTGCACAGGTCCATGGAAAGAAGGCATATGTATTCATTATAGCAAACAGTTGAATGAATGAATGTGAAATCAGAGGAAAGAGTTTTCCTTTTATCTTTGTTCAATTCCAAACAATATTTAATAATTGTTGAATGAAACAGTGAACTTCCTGAGATTGAATGTGTCACACTTTGCATCTCCTTCCTCAAACTCTCACTGCCCTAATGCTGTATCTCTCAAGGCCCTAGGCTAGTGAGTCACCACACCAATTGTATGACTAGCTCACTTTACAATAGTCATATAAAGCCCAGGAACTATTTCCTAGGTGTCCAGGCAGTTTTAAATGAAGAGGGCTTATTTGCCAAGGCTCAAGACTAACCTGCCCTTAAATATCACCTCCTGTCTTTCCCCTTAGGAAGGGACTTTCAGGCTAAGAACTTTTCATATCCTTGAACACTGTCTTTACTTCACCCTTTTTGATTTTTGGCTTCTCCCTGAAATATTGGGTAGATCAGATTGACAGAGTACTAGCCTCAGAATCCCATCAGCTGCAGTAGCATTTTCTTTGTTAACCAAGCACTAGACAAGCATTTACCTGGTTCTCAATTCTAACCAGGTGGCATGCATTTGCCTCTTCCATTTACCCCTGGAGAGCCAACCACTCATTGACTGATTCCACACCCAGGTACCAACAGCAGCCTTGATGAGAGTCCTCAGAATTCTTCTAAAATGCCAGATTTCTGGGATGATTGCAAACTATGATCTTTACTGAAACAGACAAACCAACAACAACAAAAAAATCCCTAAACATAAGAAATGCCTTATAATGGAACAGACTGAATAAAGTAATGAGCTCTGTTTCATGGTCAGAGGCTTGCTGTTCCGCTGGGTGAAACATCAGTGACAGATCAAGAGAGGATAAGGGAAAGCTTTTTGAAGTAGAATGGTAGTAAAGACTGGAATTATTTCATT
The DNA here is from genome assembly GCF_048564905.1 of Vicugna pacos. Taxonomy (NCBI): domain Eukaryota; kingdom Metazoa; phylum Chordata; class Mammalia; order Artiodactyla; family Camelidae; genus Vicugna; species Vicugna pacos. Next base: position 29,100,792 of record NC_132996.1, on the reverse strand, counting down.
CAGGATATCCTGAAGACTGCTGTGTGTTTCCTGGATGCAGCAAACTTCAGGTTGAGCATTATTCCTTACAAAGCCAAAGAAGAGCCTGAGGACCCAGAATGCCTCCCCTACCCCCTCACCTCTGATCCAGGATCTCCCTCCCACGTCACTGCCCTGCACAAATCCACGTTTCTTCTGAGAGCAGTCTCAGCTGCTGCCTGCCCGTCCTCTATCTAGCCTTGGCAACTTGAAGCTAGTCATACGTTTCATTCCCTCGAGGCTTTTCCCTCATTCCTTTTCTTGATTAGCAGTGCTAAAGGTTTATGTATCTTATTAGTCCTTTCAAACAACAGGACATTTAGTTAGGTTGGTCTTTTTTTTTTAATCTTAAGTCTACTGCTGCTGAAAATTTTCTTGCTAAGATCAACAGTGCTCTCCATCAATAACATACTGCCAATGCAGTGTTTTCATTCTTTATTTTACCTGACCTACCTAAAATATTTAACGGTACTGCCTGCTCCATGCTCATCTTTGGGTTAACTTTTGATTGAAGTATAACATACATACTGTAAAATGCACAAATCTCAGGTGTATAGTTGATAAAATTTTATAAAGTGAGCACATGAACACACCCACGTGGCCGCTACCCAGGTCAAGATACAGACACAGTTGGCTCTTGGTTGTTGAGGTGCACTGTTCTTCACAAAGATCTGGCCAAGCTCTCCTAAGACATTTCCAGCCCAGAACCTGCCTCTGCCTTCAACCCTGTGGAGACATTCACATGTAGACCTGGAGAGCCGATCACTAAAGAAAAGCTTAGACAAGTCACTTCAATAAATAAACCATAGGATATGTAAGGATCCTTTATTCCTATTTAAAGGATGAGAAATACACAATTCAAATTAAAATTGTCTTAAAGGTAGAAGCATTGATGCACAGTTCATTTGAATGGAGACTTTGTGTTTATGATAACCCAATGCCTCCTCTCTACAACCAAAACCACATGATCCTAATCAGCCCTGCTGCTCAGTTTCTACTCTCTCAACTTCCCCTGATCCCTGGAAACTGTCTCTCCATCATCCCAAGATTAGACTTAGCCCCTCCTCTCTCAGCTTTGAACCAAAGTAGTCATGTGTTCCCTGTTCCTTTTCTCTCCCCAATTGCCCCATCATTTCCAGAAGGTAATTTTGGTATCAGCAGTAACCCACCAGACCTGGCCAGCCCTTTGGAGGAGTTGAGGGTTTTTATCCTCCTTTCTAGGGTGACTGCATCAGCCCAGCACCCAGCCCCCAGGTCAGTTACCCACATCCCTGGAGTCTTCTCTATTTGGCTTCCTCTGGTAGTCCACATTTCTTTCATGCAAAAGGATTTATACAGGACCCTTCAGGAGGAGCGAGGAGAGCGACACTAGATCAAAGACAACATGGAGTCATGGTCACTTCAAAGACCTCCCATTGGGAGCCCTCTTCCCCCTTTAGACTATCATCTTGCTTTTTCCCTGGACACCCCGGCTTCCCTTGGCCTCTGTCCAGCAGCCAAACAGTGTAACTCCCCCAGAGACTGATTTTTCTCTGTGCTCTGACCCCAGGGAGCTTTCCGGATTACAGGAAGAGGGAGATGCTTAGTGGATGATGAGTCTTTGTTTCTTCATGTCCTCAGAGGATACATAAGAGAATACAGAGTACATTCTGAAAAGAAAACAAAAGGCCGAAAATTAGATTTTTGGAAGCCTGATAGGTGCCAAGCACCCTGCTGAACACTTTTCAGAGATGACCTTTCAATTCTTACAACCCTCTGAACTAAGCTGCCATTATTACAGCTACATTTTTATAGATTAAATTGAGGTGCATAGAAAGTCACAAAGCTAGTAAGCCAGAGAGCCAGGATTCCAATTTTAGCAATCATAATACATTTTTCTCAGTTGACGGACTCTGCACTGATAGCATACTTAATCTCTCAAAGTCCACTTCACTTTCCTCTTCCTCCATTCTGTCTGGGGACTCGTGTTCAGCTTCATTGGTTAGATACTTTGCCTAGCATGGTGTTATAAAGTCCTTTTTGAATAGAGAAGGGAATAGAGCATTAGGGAGACTAAGGAAAGTTTTCAAACTGAGGGGAGCTCATGAACCTTAGCACAAAGATCTGACAAGACAAAATGTTCTCCAAACAGAAGAAGGTAGAATGCAGGGTACTCGAAAGAAAATGCAAATAAATGAGGCTAGAGGGTGTGTGGGCCGTATTTTAGAGGTCCTGACTTCTCTCTGGGCATCACCATGGGAATAAAGCTGAGAGAAAGAAGTCAACAGTAATATAGCAAGATTTTTTATGGCAAAAGATAGAGATACATGGAAACATGAAAAATCAGGAGATGATGTTGCATGCCCACAGTTCCCTGAGTCCTCAGCAGAGATACAGTTATTAGTGATGTGAATGGGGGAGAGTCATTCTGTTGCCTTTTGAAGGGGCATGGGGTTACTTCTCGCCTTCCTCCACCAGCACATTTCTAATGACCAGGGGGTAGTTGAGGTTCAATTTACTAGGCTTAGCATCCATTAGAAGGTGCAGTCTTCAAGCCTGCGAAAGAACTAGTCCCTCCAACTGCTGCACTGTGCTCATCCCCAAGGTACAAGAGGAGGCATTCAGAAAGAGACCAAAGATCTATCCTTGGGAAAGTGCCATCCAAGTTTATTAACTGGTTATTTACATTACTTGATGCAGAACATCGGTTCCCAAAACCCCTGCCCCAAATATCACTGAGATTTCTCAGGAGGTGCCTGCAGTAGGTACCTGATATTCATGCCCATTTGTAATCTCCTCCCCTTGAGGGTGAGCTCAACCTAGTGACTCACTTCTAATGAGTAGAAAGCTGCAAAAGTAATGGGATTTCATTTTGGAGATTAAGTGACCAGCAGACAGTGCCTTCCATCTTGCTCACTCTTTTGCTGTCTTTGTCACTCTTTCTGAGGTCCTCAGGTAAGCCAGCTGCCATGTTATAAGCTGCCCTGTGGAGAGATCCACATGGCAAGGAAATTATGACCCTGGAATTGGATCTTCTGAGGCTTGCCACCAGCCCTGTGTGTGAGCTTGGAAGCAAATGCTCTTCCAAGTGAACTTTCAGATGACTGCAGTCCTGGCCAGCACCTCACTGCAACCTGTAAGACATCCTGAGCCAAAGGCACCCAGTAGAGCCACACCCAGATTCTTGACCACCCACATCAGAAACTGATGTAATAAATGTTGTTGTCTAAATTGCTAAATTTGAGCTAATCTGTTACACAGGAAAGATAACTAGTCGAGTCACTGACCACATTATCTATAGTTTCACTACAAGAGAAGAGAGTTAATGCCACCACAACTGGCCGTTTTTCCTGTTGGGGGCAGTTACTTGATCATGACCATCCTGGACCTCTGGGTCCCAAAACTTTGTGGTGATTGATGTGTGGGGAAGATGACCCTTTCTTGCTGTTAATGATCTGATATTGCTATTCCACTAAAAACTGAGAGGCAGACATCAAGGCAGTGTTGCTTGTGACATGGTATGTCAGGATTTACTTACAAACCTCTGTGCATGGGATCCACATACACATCCAGAGGAATGGAGAGGGGACAGATGCAATTAACAGCCTTCAGTTTGTCCAAACTAAACAACCTCTCATTCAACATACCTGCCTTCTATTCCTATTAGGAGATATTGTCTAGATGATCTTCACTGGCATTCTGCAGGCACAAACAGAATACTTTTGGAACATCTGACTTCAAATCCTTGACTGAGGATCTGCTTCTGAGAAAACACAATCTAAGGCAGTGGGCATTTTTGCCTTATTCCTGATCTTCATGGTAATGCTTTACTGTTTCTCCCTTAAGTTAAGATGCTGGCTTTAGGAATTAAGTACACATATCACTTATAATCAGTTCTTATTTGAATGCTTTATGAGCAATTGATGTCAAGAGCCTTTTTAACATCTTTGGAAAGAAGCATATTTTGCTTCTCCTTTGATTTATTAATGTGGTGCTTTATATTAAAGGATTTCCCATAACTGAACCATACTTCACTTCATTGAATAATCTCACATGGTCATGGGGTATTATTTTCTTAATGTGGTTGGAGTCTGTTTGCTGATATTTTAGTTAGTATTTTTGTATCAATACTTATAAGGAGGTTCAGCTTTAGTTTTCCTTTTCTGTGCAATCTTTCTCAGGTTTAGCCATTAATGGAACACTTCCCTTTGTAGGAAAAAAAAATAGGTGTTTTCTTCTTTCTCTGCAAATTTCTCTTTTTATCTGTGAGTCCCCTGTGAAATTATCTGAACCTATTGTTTTTTTTCAGAGAGGAATTCTTAGCTTTATTTCTTTCATGCAGATTTGTTTGTGCTTTCTACATCTGCTGGTATCAGTTTTGAACAAATGTGTTGGATTGCATTGTACTATATTGTACTGTAGCAAGTTCACCCAGGTTTTCCAACTTATTGCTTAGAATTGTGTGAATCTAATCATTTTTATTTTACCAGTTTCACTGGTTACTTCCTCTTATTTCTTTTTTTAACTCATTTTTTTAAATGAAGTATAGTTGACTTACAATATCATGTTAGTTTCAGGTGTACAGTATAGTGATTCAGCTATATATATATATATATATATATATATATATATATATATATATATATATATTTTCTCTTTCTCAGATGTTTCCCATTATAGGTTATTACAAGATACTGAATATAGTTCCCTGTGGTATAGATTAGGTCCTTGTTGCTTGTCTGTTTTATATATAATAGAGTGTATCTTTTTAATCTGAAACTCCTACTTTATCCCTCCCTCACCCCTTTCCCCTTTGGTAACAATAAGTTTGTTTTCTATGTCTGTTAGTCTGTTTCTGTTTTGTAAATAAGTTCATTTTTATTGTTTTTTTAGATTCCAGATATAAGTGACATCATATGATATTTCTCTTTCTCTGACTTATTTCACTTAGTATGATAATCTCTAGATCCATCCATGTTGCTACAAATGGCAATATTTCATTCTTTTTATGGCTGAGAAATATATAGATATAGGTATAGATGTAGATATACACACACCACTTGTTCTTTATCCAGTCCTCTGTTGAAGGATACCAGGTTGCTTCCAAGTCTTGCTTTTTGTAAATAGTGCTGCTAAGAACATTGAGGTGCATGTATCTTTTCAAACTAGAGTGTTTTTGTCTTTTTGGATATATGCCCAGGAGTGGGATTGCTGGCTCACATGTTAACTCTATTTTTAGTTTTTTAAGGAATGTCCATACTGGCTGCACCAAACTACATTCCTACCAGCAGTATAGAAGGGTTCTCTTTTCTCCACACCCTCTCCAGCATTTATTGTTTGTGGATTTTTGAATCATGGTCATTCTGACTGATGTGAGGTGATACCTTATTATAGTTTTGATTTGCAATTCTCTGATAATTAGTGATATTGAGCATTTTTTCATGTGCCTGTTGTCCATCTGTCCATCTTCACTAGAGGAATGTTTAGGTCTTCTGCCCATCTTTGTATTCTTCCATACATTTTTCTATGTATCTCTTTGTATCTGTGTTAAAATAATAAAAAATGAACATATTCATAAATATAGGCAGACACATATGTAGTGTACATTTAGAAAAAGTGGAATGCATTAATCATAGAGTGTAGTATGTACCATCACCTAACTTGTCCATGACTTGCATGAGTAAGTTGTGAAAGAGCCATATGGGTAAGTGTTACTCCCTGAAAAGGAACATTGGCCATGGACACTGGAGGTGGGGTTCCTATTCTTGACTAAGGATAATCCACTGGTATGACACTGGCTCTTGGGCAGAGGAAGTCCATGATGGCCTAGGGAACTGCCTTATTGTAGCCAACTCCTGAATGGTGGAACCACAACATGCATTTTTCCTGGTTCCGTTTACAGCAGCATGTTATATTGGAAGATAGAACAGGTTCTGTGCTAGACCCAGGGAATGTGACCGGGAACCATTGCATGAGCCCAAGGCAACACCATTACTTTGAAAAGATTTTGCCCAAGAAAAACATACCATAGAGATGGAGTCTAAGCAACTCCCCGAAAGCCGCTGTGCATGTAGCACAAATGCAGGACAAGCGTAGAGATTGCTCGTGAGCTCATCCTGAATACCGTGGAGTAGAAGTTTGCCTTAAGAAGTTGTCCCACATGTGTGTTTTCCCTTCACCTACTCTGGGTCTTTGAATCCGTATTTCAGCCTGAATAGTGCTCACAAAACCCCAATGTCATCCCACCTCGTGCCCCTGCTTCTTGCTTAGAAACAACACAAGCCACTACCTCTACCACAGGCTATTGAATGAGCTGCTTTGTATAAATGGATTCAAGCCATTCACATAAAACACTCTCAGGATTAAAACATATTTAGACACGTATTTCTCAGCCTAAACAAACAAAAATAACATTTTATAAATAAAAGGAGTGACTCAACAAACATTAACTGGTGCCTATTGTAAATTACCAGAACTAAGCTTAGGTCTGGAGATAGAGAAAGAAATACCATGTTCCTCCCTCTCAAGGAGTCCATTCACTAGAGTAGGCAAAAATTAAGCAGTTAAAATGCATTGTGATCAATTAAATAGAAAGCACTGTGGAACGATGCGCTTTTTTTGTGGAGTAAAGAGCAGTCACTTCGCCCAGCTGGGAGTGAGAGAACGTGTCCTACAGGAGCTGATTCCTGGGCTGGATGTTGACAAGTAGCAAGAGTTAGCCAGGTCAGGGGCTTGGGAGGAGCAAGTAGCCAATCTGAGAAGTGAAGAGGAGAGGCAGGAGATGGTCCTTAAGAGATAGGCAGGGGAGACCAGCAGGGCCTTGGATGTGCAGGTGCTCAGGACTTGCCATTCCAATATTTGCCTCCATGGAGTATTAATTATTTTGAGCTGCAGGTGCTTGAGAAACAGCAGATGCAAGAGGGCTCTCTGACCTAGCCCTTTCCACCTAAAATCAGGCCATACAGTTTCCCATGAGAAATGTGCTCTTCCCGTACCAGAACAAGAATATCCTTGTGTCCAGAGACTGGGCCTCAATGCTGAAATGGATCTGTACAAGCAAGTTCACTAAAGTAGCCCGTATCTCCACTCATTCCTGCCTCCCTCCACCATGTGTCTTCTAGTCACTTCCCCACAATTTACTGCACCTAGCCCAAACCCCTTTGTCTTGTCATTTCTTCACAAATGTGCCATTTCTCTGCCTAAAAGATGTAAAAGCATCAAAATTCATCAAATTGTACATCTGAAATATGTGTGGTTTACTGTACAGGAACCATACTACAGTAAAGGTGTTTAAAAAAAAAAGTATAAAAGCTATTTGCTCTGGTCCCTTACTCAGGTCTTCATTATCTTGTGAAGGTCCCCATGCACATGAAAACATTTAAAAATCTTGTATACTTTTCTGTCTGTTTACTCTGCGTCATGTCAATTTGATTCTTAAGCTCAGCCAGAGATCCTGCGAGGGTAGAGGAGAATTTTTCCTCCCCCACAGATTCCACACTAGAGATTTGGACATTAACCTGATGTTCACAGGTGGCTGGCTGAGTGTTAAGGAGTAGAAAGTCATGATCTGATTTTGAATTTAGAAAGTAAATTATACCGATTTTGACCATTAGGATTTTGGTAGGTGGACTCAGACTCAAATTAACTAGACTCAAATTTTGGAAAGTGGCAGCGTCACTAATGCGTCAGAACATTAGAGGCCATCATTTGATCACATCCTGCTGACACGTTTACCATTATAAATAGAGACAGTCAAGTAAGTGAGATTTATCACACAGTTTATTCCAAGTAATTGTTAAGAGCATATGTGCTGTTTTAACTACTTAAGATTAAAACAACCTCATTTTTAACGAATTAATTCAGCAAATACTTACTAGATGACTATTATGAGCTGGACATTTGTCGGCAGTCTTAAGTGAGTAGGCCATGGGACCCAAATCAAAGTTCACAATAACTTGCATGTGTATGAGGTAAGAAGTAAATGTACGCATGCGCTAGTACCATGCGTCAGCATTATGAACAATACGCATGCGCAGGCACAATGAAAGGACAAGTGCGTACACCGGAGGGGACGCCACCCGCTTGTACTGCTGTGAAGTGCTGTTTTGCTCTATGTCAGCTCCTTGCGCCATCCAGTTGGGCAGCTCGCTTCCTCGGATCCCTCTCCAGTCCCACCGCAGAAGACAACATTATGCTGGATACTAGGTAACTCGGCAGGCAAAAGCACCTAGAACAACTACCCTCCAGAGCTTTCAATCTAACGAGGAAGATAGAGAACAATCAGCTTATCAAACAAATGTAGGCACTTCCATGTGTACTTTGAGATTTCTAAGGAAAAGTTGTTTGAGACTGGGTGGGAGCATAGGCTTCCCTGATGGAAATGAGTTTAGGCTGTGACCTGACAGCTGAATAGACCGTTTACAAGGTGTTTGTGGGTGAAGTGGATACCGAACTTTGAAGGGAGAGACTCAGCCTGTGCAAAGACATCGAGGCTAGGTAGAGAATGGTACCTTAGAAGGACCAAGAGGACTACAAGAGCCCCAGGATGTCCTTCTGACAGGTAAGATGAGAACCTTTCTCATTTTTCTTTAAACAAGGGAAGTCACTGAAGCGTCTAAGCAAGGGTCACTCGTGATCCGATTTGTGTTTTGCAAGTTGTATTCCTTTGAGCTGAGACCTAGAGCGGAACGGGGCAGAGCAGTAGCAGAGACTTGGGTGCGTACTGCATGCAGAGTTAGGGAGCGGCAGATATTTCCCTTAAGATACCTGATTTTGAAGCACTGTAGCCCTCGGACCTGAATCGTCCTGGTGTTGGCTCTCTGTTGTGTAATTTCTAGAGCTTTAGTGTTCACTGTGTGGTTCTCAGCCTGGCTGCTCTGGTGTCATCTGGGAGCTTGTTAGAAATGTGCAATCTTGGATCTCACTTTGGTTTAATGAATCAGAAACTGCATGTCAGGAAGAGCTGCAGGTTAATTGAATACAGGTGATTTGAGTAACACTGCTTAAGGTACAAGACTCAAATCTGGTTGCATGTTAGGGACACCTGGCTAGTTTGAGGAACTGTTTTTATCTAGTTCCCACCACCAGAGACCCAGATTTAACTTTTCCCTGAATCTAATGATTTTGAACAAGTCCCCAGGAACTTCTAATGTACAGTGGTGTACGTAAGAAGTAAAGATGGGACTTTCAGAAATGTCTGCCTTATGGCAGTTGTTCTCAAAGTTTGGTGGCCAAAGGAATCATCTGGAGGGCTTTTCATGACACAGATTTGGGCTCATCCCCAGAGGATCTAACTCAGGTCTGGGTCCATATTTTATTTCTTTTAAGTTCCTACTTGATGCTGAAGCTAGTGGTGTGGGGACCACCCTTGGAGAAGCACTGCTTTAGAGCGTATAGTGATTTTGGAAAATTTGCAATTAACAATCACCTTCCATAAGACAGGCATGAAAAATAAAGTCTGTTCATAGATTTTGTCCCTGCACAGCCATAAAATCTTTTGTTCATCTATCCTTTTTGTTTGCTATTTTTTGTAATTTCTAAGTTTATAACATTCACTTAAAATTATGACACATGTGAAAGTAAAAATAATTTAAAATGTATTACATTTCTGAATGGAAATGCCCAAACAAAGCTGTATTTGAAGACATAAAAAGTAGGTAGAAGCTTGCATCAATTCCTGGATTTTCTTGAGAATCATGATTTTAAGAGCATCTGTCAACAACAGAAAAACAATGCAGGAGGCTGCAAATAAGAAAAGAGTTTATTTAGGGGTAATAAGAATTCCAATTCAGGAGACACAGTTTCAGGTATCTTCAAACGACTGTTCCTGGGAAGAGAAAGTGTCACGGGCTTGCAAAGAAAAAAGCCATGAAGTTACAAGTTGCTTCACAAGAATCAGGATGGACCCTGATGCAAATATTTCTCTCTTTAAGGAGAAAATATTTGTCCTTAAAGTATCAGGAGCTATTTTAGGGGAAATTTCTCTAAGTAGATCAGCTGTCACAAGTTATTTTTAGGTTAAGAGTCCAATAAGTATCTTGAGTAACTAGCAGATGTTCTGGATGACCTCATCAGGTCTAAAGGTCAGATTCTATCCCGGCTGAGACATGCATAAATCACACTTCCTCAGTGGCGGCCTGGTTTTATTTTAGAGCTGTCTCTTAGCAATACTGTGAAGACTTTGGTTTTCCTTCCAAATTTGAAATGCAAAAAAATGCTAATAAAGCAGGGAGGTAGTCCAGAATGTGATGTTTGTATTAGTGACCAATTTTATTAATTTAGGGGCAAAGCTTGCACAATCACCCTATGATATACACACACACACTTCTAGATTATCCAAATATATATGAAAGTTCTGGAATGCTACTTAGCCTTAAAAAATAATTGACAATGCCATTTTCAGCAATATGGATGGATCTGGAGATACATTTTAAGTGAAATAAGCCAGAAAGAGAAAGAAAAATACTATATATCACTTATATTTGGAATCTAAAAATAAAGACAAATGAACTTATTTACAAAACAGAAACAGACTCACAGACATAGAAAACAAACTTATGGTTACCAGGGGGTGAAGGGAGTGTGCAGGGATAAATTGGGAGTTATTCTTCAATAAAAATATATATATACAAAAAAAGTACAACTATACTTGTAATTATAGGTATAATTGAATTGGATGTAAGTTCTAAATTTTGAAACAGATTATCCAAACAAATTCATGAACACTTCACTGCAGTGTAATAACATTTTTACAGTCAGCCCAGTTGACTTAATCACTAGGCTAACTGTAGAAATTTGGTCAATCTCAGACCTCATCCACAACGCAAAACAACACAGCCAACTCCAGATTTAAAAAACTCCTGCTGGGTGCTGTTGAGATGTAGTGGTTGAGTTAATCCAATCAATTCCACTGTTCTCATAATTAGATTAGAACCCACCAACCCAGATTGAATCAGGAAAGAACTAGGTATTTCTCCTGCACTGTTTTTATGTGACAGAATTAACTCTCCTTACCAGTTAATGGCTGATTCAGAGTTTTAAAGTCTGTAACACTTGTTTAGTCAACTATGGAAATGAGTAGAAAAAAAGTAATACAAATATTATATTCTGAGTATGAGGTGCTCAAACAGAGTTGTATTTGAAGACATGATAAAGGAGGTGGCATTTACCTGGCTCCCTCCAGTGTCATTAGGAATTGAAGAAAATCAAATGGAGAAAATTTGATGTTTCTGTAATTTGTGAGCCACTATCAGCAGGGATGATTTCCAGAAGTTGCTATTGACACAGGTGGATCATTTTATTAATTTATGGGCAGAACTAGGGATATCATGCTATGATTTAACAAAATTGTACTTCTAGAGTATCCATCATATCTAAAAAAATGACCAGCAACCATTGTAATTCTTTGTATCATTGAATTAGGTGTGCATTTAGAAATTTCTAACACCTTTTCCACATGCATGTCCTCAGGTCATTGGAGTGGCCCATGCAACTGCAATGGTCTGGTCGTTTTGCCCACATTAATACCAGCCCCAAACACACCTCAACTGACAAGGCTGACCAATTTAAAAATGCTTCCAGTTAGTACACAAACCCTTGTGAATAATGACAGATTTGGATGATTTAATCGCTGGATTATTTTTGAAGATAGGACTAGGTTCTCCAGTCAGAGCCCACAGTCTAGAAACTTTCACTAAAGAGCTAACAACAGCCATCAGTGAAGAGAACTGCTCCCCTCAAGCTGCAGAGGTGACCAAATATAAAACTAGTTTCTGTTACTCTAACTATGCTAGTTGGAATAAAAAAGATGTCCCCAGGTGATCATCACCCTGGCTTCAGAGTCCCCTACGCCACTGAAGACCATCCTTCTAGCTAAAGAATCAAGTGACTGGCATCCGGCCCTCGTCACCAGGCAGAGTGGCTGTGGCATGTATGAGTAACATGGACAGGAGCATGGAGGCCCACGGCATTGTCAGGGTGAAAAGGTTCAGTATCAGGTCTTCTGGAGCTACATCCCATGTGAGGCCTTCAGAACTGGCACCCAACCATTCAATCAACTGTGCCAATAGATAGAGGGAAAGCAACTAACAGTACTGTATTCTGAATGTGGAGTATTCACACAGAGCCCTACGTGGCAACATGATAAAGGAGGCAGAGTCTGCCTTGCTCTGCTCCCTCCCAAATCATGATTTGAAGGAAATCAAATGGAGAAAATGCAGTGTTCTTTTAACTTGTGAAACACTATCAGCAGGGATGTTTTCCAGAAGTGGTTTTTGACACTGGTGGATCATGTTATTAATTCATGGGCAGAACTATGGATATCTTGCTAGGATTGAACACAATTCTACTTCTAGAGTATCCATTGTCTGTGGGGGGAAAAAGTGCTACAAGCATTGTGATTTGGTGTCTAACTGATTTAGGTAGGCTTGGAAATTTCCAGCACCTTTTCCACACATGTTCTCAGGTCACTGGAGGGGCTGGTGACCAGCCTGCCTGTAGCCTAGTTGTTTGCCTAACATCAGTAGTAGCCCCAGACCCACAGGAGTGGGACTGGGCTCACTATAGATTGCAAAATGCTCCCTGGGGTAGCTACACCCTTGCAGAGCATGAGAGGTTCGGGTGATTGAATCTCTGGGGTGCTCTGAGGACCAGACATGTTTCTGTGGTCACAGCCCATGATGTTCACCCAATCAGTTGAGAGCTAACATAGTCAATCCATTGGGAGCTAACACCATCAATCAATCAAGAGTTCTCCACCCACTGCCCAGAGGTGACTCTACATAAACCCACATCTCTTTGACCCTTGCCTAGTTGGCAAGAAGAGTTGGACCGGGGTGGTCATCTCCCTGGCCTTAGAGTCCCATCGGCCCCTGAAGCCCACCTGTCTGGCTGTAGTCCGAAGTGGCCGCCATCACCATGCCCTCTTCCCCACTCAGGGTGGCTGTAGTGTGTATGAGTAACTTGAACAGGAGCATGGAGGCCCACGGCATCCTCAGGAGGAAAGGGTTCAATGTCAGATCTTTCGGAGCAGCATCCCAAGTGAGGCTCCCGGGACAGGCAGGCAACCGTCCAGTGATTTACGATTTCTCGGTGACGTACGGGCAGATGCGCAAGGACCTTTACCGGAGAGACCGAGAACGCTACAGCAGCAATGGCATCTTGCACATCTTGGGAAGAAATGAGAAAATCAAGGCCCGCCCAGAAAGATTTCAAGAGTGCAGAGATGCCTTCGACGTCATCTTCACCTGTGAGGAGCGCGTCTACGACAGGGTGGTGGAAGACCTGTGTGCCCGAGAACAGGAGACCTGCCAGCCGGTGCACGTCATCAACGTGGACATGAAAGACACCCTGGAGGACGCCACCCTCGGGGCGTTGATCATCTGTGAGCTGTGCCAACGCCTCCAGCAGGCGGACGACGTGGAAGGCAGTGTGGCGGAGGTGCTCCTGTCAGCGGAGGAGAAAACGGGAAGAAGCTTCCTTCACACCATCTGCTTCTACTGAGGCTCTCGGCTGGTTTGGGTTCCTTCCGCGGTCAGACCTTGTGGGTGGGCTTTTGGACTGGTCTGCATGTTCTGTCAGAAGTGTCTGGAAAGCTCTTTTCGCTAAAAGCTGTTTACAGGATTTTTCAAAGTTCTCAGGAAATAGACCAGAAAAGCATTTTATGGGAAAGGGAATGTGGATTACCAGTAGTCATCAAAACCCTTCCAGTGTGGGGGACAACTTTTTATGGATTTTACCTTCAAGCAACAATTTAGTGCTCACATTGCTCTGCAAGGAAGTTACCATGAAGGACTCCATTTTCCAGATGAAGAAAGCAAGGCTTATAATGAAGTGCTGGACAAGTGGTTTGTTGAAAATTATTCAGAAAAAAAACAGTGTCTATTCTATCATTTTAAAACAATTTCCTTTTGCTCATTTTGCATGATATATTAATTATAAAAGGGTGAGTTTTTTGTGAGATAGGAATGTATTGAATGCCTGAAGTTATAGATGCATTTATTTTTAGATTATATGTCTTTGACAAATGCCATCTTCACTGGAAACCCAGGGTTGATCATCTGCCACATGTTATTGAGACAGGAAGGGGGCAGGGCACAGCTGGTCAAGGAATAACACAGCAATTAACACCAGAATGGCGAAAGGTTCAACCCCTAGTAGGCCTTGAGGCTCAAGATGGAGGGAGATTTGACTTCTAGTAGACTGTGAGCTTCATTATACTCCTATTATAATATATTAACATGGTGAATAACATGCCCACAGGCGCCATGACAGTCCCAAGGCTAGCCTCAAGAGGTCAAAGAGTGGGAAATGGCCAGTTTCCTGGGAATCCCAGCCCCTTCCCCAGACAAGTTAGACTGGTCCTTCCACTTATTAAGATATAAAGCTACTGAGCCCATAAAAACTGGCCTACAGAGACAGCCCGCACTCTGTCTATGGAGTATGTACAAAGTTTTACTCTAAGCTGAGCACCCAAACCCCACACCTCATGGCCTTGCTCTTGCCTTCTGATGTATCTCTGTAAATAAATATACCTGTATTCAACTGTGGCTCACTCTTGAATTCTTTCCTGCGCGAAGCCAAGGACCCACACTTGGCGGGGCACGTCCCAGGGGCTCAACCAAAGCCTGGGACATGGCCCTCCTCATGCCCCACATCCGTTTTTCCTGCATCATTATGATTAAAATCTAGGAATTATATGTTCAATTAAATAGTTCAACATATGAAATGAAATAAAAACATCTAATTTAAAGAAAAGGTGTATTCTTGTTTCTGGTAGGGGAAAGTGTTGACAGTCTTAAGTGAGTAGGTCGTGGGACCCAGGTCAAAGTTCACAATAACTTGCACATGTATGAGGTAAGAAGTAAATGTATGCCTGCGCCACTAGCATGAGTCAGCATTATGAACAATACACATGCGCCACTAGCATAATAAAAGGACAAGCACGTACACCTGAGCATGCACCACCTGCTTGTACTACAGTAAAGTGCTGTTTTGCTCCATGTCGGCTCCTCGCGCCTTCCAGTTGGGCAGTTCACCTCAAATCCCTCTCTAGCCTCCCTTGGCTGACAGATGGATTATGACAACATAAGCCCCTTGGTTTCTTACTGTTAAAGCTCTATGAATGACATGGGGAAAAGCACTCTCTCAAAGGAGAATTTTATTAAACTGAAAATGTTCATGATTTGGATATTGGGGTCCTTGGAAAGTAGATCCTCACTCCTGGAAAGTGAAATGGTGATGATCAGCAGTGTCACCAAGGCTTGTGTGATTTCCAGGAGGAAATAAAGACAGGTTGGTGACAGAGTTGAAGGAGTTCACTTGCTGTGTAAGGAATCAGATGTCAGCTTGCTTTATGGAGTGTAGGCAGGGTGGAGCAGGGGTGCGCCTGGAGGGAGCAGCTAGTATAGTCATTCTTGAGGCGAGGGGACCTGGGAGTCAGGTGGTGGCTCTCGACAGGTGGAGTAGATGGCTCTATGGTCGTGCTCCTTATGGTGGCTATTCGCCTTTTCTCCATTCATCCCTTGCTTGAGCAGTGTCTGCTTCAACCTCTGCCTTTCTCACATACCTACATATTTGCCCCAGGCCCAGCTAATGACTGTTTTAGCTTTAGATCAGAACTCTCCTCTCTGCTTATCAAAGGGGCAGTGTGGGCTGTGCTTCTCAGCTGGGCTCCCTGTTAACAGATGAAACAACCTGATGTCAATTCTTCTTATAATCGGTACCCTCCCCCTGCTTCAGGGCATGAAGACTGCAGCTGTGTCAGCCCCACTGTCAGCAGCACTTGGTCGGTTTTGCTCCTGGACCTTGCTTCAGACATGTAAGTACCCACTATCTATGAAACCATTTATGTCTCCGTCCCTGACTCTGGGCTCTTTCTTTGGTCCTGAAGCCGTGCGAGTACAGGTATTGCAGACCTGCGTGGGGTAGCCCGGCAATGTCGGGTCATGGAGAGCTGCTGGAGCTGAAATGACAGGACTTGGTGAAGAGGAGAGAGAGGGGAGAATTTTGAACCGCTCTCAGTTTTCTGTCTTTGACCACAGGCGTACAGGTCCACATACCTGCATGTGGCAGTGCTGGTGGTGGGCGGTGAGTGTTCTTTCCGGCTAGATTCACTGCCTTTTCTGATAAGTATCTCAGTGGACGGTGGGTAGTCAGGGCCAGGATCGGGAAGGGACAGGGATCACTTCAAAATATGGGAATGATGCAGGAAAACGGGTGTGGGGCGTGAGGAGGGCAGAGTCCCAGGTCTCGGTTGAGCCCCTGGGACGTGCCCCACCAAGTGTGGGTCCTTGGCTTCACACGGGAAAGAATTCAAGTGCGAGCCACTGTTGAGTAAAGGTAGATTTATTTAGAGATATACATACTGCATAGAGTGTAAGGCAAGAGAAAGGTAAGGAAAGAGGTGTGGGAATTGGGTGCTCAGGTTAAAAGAAAAATAGGCACACACTCCATAGACGGAGTGCGGGCCATCTCCAAAGGGGAGAGAGAGCGCAAAAGGGTTACTAGGCGTGCGTGGTGTTGTCACTTTTTATGGTCTCAGTAACTTCACATGCCTACAGGTGGGATCAATCCAACTGCCCCGGGGAAGGGGCTGAGATTACCAGGAATTGGGCCTTTTGCAGTTAACCTTGGGTCTGTCATGGCGCCTGCGGGCATGTTATTTGATAGCGCTGTTACAAAGAGCATATAATGAAGCTCAAGGTCTACTGGAAGTCAAACCTCTTAATCCTTAAAGCCAGCTAGGAGGTGAATCTTCCACCATCTTGGTCCTGCCTCAGGAACACAAAATGGAAGTAGCCTTTTAGGTAGTGCTGGGAGCTCGTTTGAAGAAAAATGATTTTCCCAGATGATATTATTTTTACCAGCAAAGCCACGTGGGAGAAAGTTAGAAAAGGCTGTGAATTGAGCTCCTCTTTGTGCATGCAGAAGGCAAACATGACAGAGAGAGGAGGCAAGCGCTGTGGGTGCTAAAATGGAGTGATTCCACTGATGAATTACAAAATATAAAGTGTGCATAAAAATGAAAGGGAATGAGACTGGATTAAATCGGTTGTGGAATACAGTTTGTCTAAGAGCCCTTATAGTTCAAAAAACATAAAAAATTGGGAAGTTGGAACTTTTGAGTTTGGTGAATGTACTTCTTGAGATTTTGATCAGATGGTAGAGTTCTTGGTGTAATTGTGGAAGCTAACGTTGCTGGTAGACTTAGACAAACACAGTTGAGGAAGAGGTCAAAACACTGAACATTGTGGGTATTGAGTGGGGAATCTTTTGTTTGCTGGAGTTGCTAAAAATTAGAGTAGTAGTCGAGTAAAAGGCCACCTGAGAGGGTGCCCGGGCCCGTGTTGCTTTCTGAGCCCCCAGTGCCTGGGCCTGTGTTGCTTGGAAATTCTGAGATGGATTAGAGGCGATGATCACAGCTCAGAGATGGTTTATGTCGAGCTGTGGATGTTACCACATTGTTTAGCAGGACGGTGAACGCTGGCAGCATTCCACAGGTGGTTCGGGGTCTTACTCATGGTGAGTGTGGTCCCAGGATGCAGAGTCCTGATCTTCATTATTGCTTGGCCCTTTTATCTGTATCTTACGATGCTCCTCATTGTGGCAATGTCTTTCCAGCTTTGGATCTGCTGAAATCGAGCCAAAGCTGGGACCAGATGGCTGCTAAATTCTGCCCTGGGCTTGGGGGGACTTCATTAAAAAGAAATAATGGGGTAGGGAGATTGGGGCTAGATCAGGTGTTACATTGTAGTGGGAGAAGAGTTTCCAGGTGGTGTGAACTCCACTATTATTCTTAGTTTTGCCAAAGGGAGAGGAAGTTATATTTGGAAGTTGTAATGGTCACTACTGTTACGGAAATGACAGGCCAGCCAAGAAACAAGCACCACTCGGAGGGTTGGAGTACTCAGATTTATTACGCCGGCGGGCTCAGAGGGGCTTCTGCTCCGAAGCTCTGAGCACCTCCAAGACATGCGCGTGAGGTTTTATAGGGTTAATTACAAGTATGGGGCTGTTAGCCAATAAGGTTCAAACAACAAAAAGCAAGGAATCAGTACACTGAAGCTTATCAATTCGGAACAGATCACGTTACTGACACTTGTTGAGCTTGGATTTACGAGTTAGCTTGTTAGCCCAGTAAACTGACACTAAACTTCAGATTTACAAGTTAGCCCAGCAGAACTTATATCAGTAAACCGACACTTACCACACTTAGATTTGTGACTGAGCTCGTTAGCCCAATAGACTGACACTAAACTTCAGATTTATGAGTTAGCCCAGCAGAACTCAGATCAGTAATCTGACACTTGTTACACTTAGATTTGTGACTTAGCTTGTTAGCCCAGCTGGGCTTTTTCTTCACACTACAAATATCTACCCGTCTAACCATGAGGAGTGGGAAATAAAGGTTTCCACGTGCCGTATTGAAAATACAGTGATTCTGTGAGTATACACACAGTTCTAATTAAGACATAGAGGCAAATGAAATGTTTACATGGTTGTTAAAGATGAAATGACAGCATTTGGATGAAAATTGCTTAAAGATTTGACTATAAATGTAACTACAAAAGTTATTTATGCCAAAGGTGGCTCTGTGACTGGGACTGGTACAAAGGCATTGCCAAGGGTGTGTATGACAAATTTGCCATGGATGTGTTTATCTCTTGACCTGGGCGATGTCTGCCATATAATAATCCACTAAGTCATTCATTTGTTTTGTTTTCTGTGTTTGTGTGTGTGTTTACAATAACAAGTTTAAAAAATCCAAAAATGAGAGGAGTACTTTATAGTCCAAGAGGCAACAGCCTAACAAAATAAGTATGTCAGTCGCTACATTTGTAATTATTTTCTTTCTTATCCTTCACTTCCCAACTCCAATTGGCCCTGATGTTGCTTCTTGATTATATATTCACCTTCTGATAGTTGTTCCTGCTTTTACTTCACTCTAGATCCACTGGAAAAGGATATAATACTTCAATCTTATTCTGTTGGTCAAAGCAAGTCGCAAGGGCATCACATATGCAAGGGAATGGGTAATAGACCGCAGTTCAGGATGGGGGAATTGGCTTGTGTGTACAGGAGAGGGAAGAATTGTTGGCATCCATTTTTTGCAGATAGTCAGCCATACTTGACACACTATCAGACTGACAAATGTTTGAGAACTTGAGAGTATACTCTACAGGCAAGGTTGTGCAGGAAAAGGTACTTTGATACACTGCTGGTGGTAATGAAAGACAGCATAGTCTCTATCAAGTGAGTCTTTCACAATAGAGCAGAACTGCAAGCACATCTCCCCTTGACTAAGGTGATCCTCCTCGCAAGAACAGACCATAAGATCTTTCCATAAAATTATCCAACTGAAGAAGAGGGAGAAGAATAGAAAAAAGAGGCTTTCAGATACTAATGCAACAATGTCAAAAGGTCTTACATATATATTGTTAGGATTTCAAAATGAAGTGAAAGAATGGGATAGAAAAATGTTTTCTAAGAAACGCTTGCTGAATATATGCAAATGAGGTAACAATAATCTGTTTACAGATGGAAAAAATCCCAGTGAACTTCAAGGAGGTTAAAGCAAGGAAAGCTATGCATAGGCCCAGGCAAATCAAACTGAAAATTAAGATAAAGTGAACAATTCTGAATGCAGCCAAAAGAGTTAGGCAAATCAAATGGAGACGCATCTAAGATAGTCAAGTCTCACACGTCTTAGACTGACTGCTAAGCTTATCAAATTACATACCCTTAGCCAACAGAGCTAAACATCATTACTCATGACTTTGAATTTGAAACTCATGTGAATTTCATGTAATCCTTTTCGTGAAGAATAAAACTTTAAAAACCACAAGTTCATATTAATTGTAAGTATTTATATTCCTGTTGCATTAAAATAGGCCTGTAGCAAAGCTGGTCTGCATGGTAGATAATTTCTGTATCAGATCATGTGGAGACAAGAGAGAAAAGGAGCAAAAGGGAGTGTGAGGGGAGGGAAATGATCTTAGCTACCTAGCCCTGAGGGGAGGGAAATGATCTTAGCTACCTAGCCCATGTGAGAAGAGGGTGAGCCTGATGGAGACAGTTCTGTCCCTGGAGCCCAGGTGTTAAGTGCTTCCCTCAAGGGCTCTCATGACAGGATAAACAGCCCAAATTCTGCCATGCAACAAGCTAAATTTCATCTCCAATCTTATGTCTGTTCCTGAAGACCCAGTCTAAGGCTGGTGAGTGAATTAGACATCTGTAGATGGGGGTGGTTCCAAGATAAGGTAAGGCTAGGGCAGGTGTTGTGTCCCAGACAGGCCAGACGGGACAGGACTCTTGGAGGCTATTGATATACTTGCACAAAGAATGGCAAAGACCAGAGACACAAACCTGGTTGGTTACAGCACACGTGAAGGGTGAGGTCTGGGAAGGAAGGTGAGAGTACATGGTTTTTCTGATGTTACTGAAGTTAGTAAATAGATACCATCTCCCAAATAACAGGTGCCCTAGTAATTCGACTGGACATGAGGAAACAGAGATACTGATTTAGATCACAGATGTGACTTGGCAAGTATGAGAAGAGCCCTGAGCATGACTGGCATCTGTGCTGGGGCTTCCAAAGCAGGATGTGGAAAGAAGAAATCCAGGCCTTCTTAGGCAGATCGAGAAGAAAATATGGGAGAGGAAACATTTGAAAGGGGATTTCTAGGATGAACATGTATTAGACTTAAGTTGCTCTATCAGACCAAACAGACAAATACCCTGAGCTCCCTGGCTTCAGTCTTTGCTGAAATTAAAACACACACACACACACACACAAAGCCAAAAACAGAACAACACTTCCCTTCTACTTCTTTTGTTCAAACACATGACCATCATCAGCCTCTATAATCTCCTCTCTTCTCAAACCCCTGACTTTGTTGAGTTGTGTCTTCCCTGGCTTCTTCCCTCTCATAGAGCAGTCCTGTGCTCTGTAAAGACAGTTCCCTGTCTCAAGGTCAATGACTGGACTCACTTGACCAGTAACTCTAATGGTAGAACCACTTCTTCCAGTACTGGGAGGATGAAAAGGAGCCGATTTTCCTCCTTTCAAAGAAAAACAGAAGCACCAAGAGAAGTAACCTAGGTGGAAGATACAATGTTAATGTGCAGAACGTATCACTTAGGTATTTTGAGATAACCCTTCATCAGAGCGAATTAACATTTGTCTCCAATTCTCCAAAACCATCGGCTTATAATTTTTTTTTTACTCTCAAATTTTAAGCCCCTAGGATCCTGTAAGTTTCCCATTTTTTTCTAAATCCCCAGTTTGCAATATGGTGCCTTGAAAATCGTTAATACTCAAAATATACTTGCAGATGACTGAATTTATCAATGAATGAAAATACACTAGCAAATACATGATAAAAATTTCACCTCTAGAAAAATCTAAATATAATGCTGTTGCATGTCTAGCAACAATGTCTTTCTTTTTCCAATTTCAGTCATTTCTAAAGTTAGTTTCCTAAAGTGTGAGCAGGAGTGCCTCATTTCAGGCACACAGGCCCTGTCAGTGTTACCTCTTAAGGTCTCTTGGCTCTCTTCACAAGTGAGCAAACTCTGTATGATAAATTCAAAGCTTTCAAATCTCATTTCTATCAATTATTGGTTTGCTATTTGGAAAATGATTCACATTCATTGAGTCTCAGTTTCCTTTAGTGTGAGAGGGAGATACTATCCAGTCCCCAAAATGGATGCAATATCTAAATGTGAAAATATATGAAGTGCCACACACAGTGATGACTACTGTCTCTGGCATAAAGCAGATGCATAATTGATATTAGTTTAATTCCTCCATGACTATTATGTTCAGACCCAGTTTATTCATTGACCATTTTGACTCCTGTCTCTTTAGTCAATTACAGTTCCAGTAAACTTCTATTGGTAATTTTCAAAACTAGAGTAGTTATTCTGAACTACTGTCTTCAGACATCTTTGATGGCTACCCTCTGTGTAAATGATGGAGTCTAAGGTGATCAGGGTCATTCACAATCAGGAAAAATCAGCCTGTACAACTCCTCCCCTGCCCCCTCCAGTATTTCATATGCATAAGACACCCTGGGCTGGGAATGTTTTAGGAACTCAAATATTTTCCATGATGATTCTCCATTTTCATTTTTCATCTTATGATAAACTACTCAATGTCAAGTTTAAGTATCATCTGTTACTCCCTTCCAGACACACACAATGGTTTTCTCTCTGCATTCATAACCATCTGTGTGTAGAAGACATACAGCAATTATCTGTAATTTGATTAGTTGGAAACATGTATCTCTGTTAATTAGTGTGTCACTCATTGAGCTCAGAGAATATATCTTATTCACCTTTGTGTTTTCTTATTTGTATGCTCAAAGAAGATGAAGAGTGTGGAATACGCTAAAATCTCCTGGTGACTTTAAAAAGAAAATCTGTGTTTTCCTCTGACTCTGTGAGTAAGAAGTGATGTCTGTAGTGGTCTCCCTCAGCATGACTACCTTAAGCCACACTGGTGTTAGCCACACAGTCTTCTGCTTGCTAGGCATCCCGGCCTTGGGGACCAGCACATGGAAACACGTGCTGGATTTCCATCCCCTTCTTCATTCCCTATGCCATCGCCCTGCTTGGGAACAGTCTGCTCATCTGCATTATCCTCACGAAGCGCAGCCTCCATGAGCCCATGTACCTCTTCCTCTGCATGCTGGCCGAGCAGACCTTGTCCTCTCCACGTGCACAGTACCTCAGACCCTGGCCATCTTCTGGTTTCATTCCAGGGAGATCTCCCTGGATCGCTGCATCACTCGGATCTTTTTTCTTCTCTTTCACTGTCATCTCTGAATCATGGATCTTGCTGGTGATGGCATTTGACCACCTCATTGCCATATGCTACCCACTGAGATACACCACTATTCTTACATACACGCTGATTGGGAAAACTGGTGTTACCATCTTTCTAAGAAGTTATTGTACAGTTCTCTCCTTAGTATTTCTTTTGAAAAGATTGACTTTCTGCCAAAATAGTATAATTCCACACAACTTTTGTGGACACAGTGGCTTGGCCAAGTATGCTGGTAATGATGTTCAAGTGAATATCTGGTATGGACTCTGTGGTAATGTCAACAGTGGTCTTAGATGTCCTGATAATTTTTGTTTCCTATGTGCTGTTTCTCCATGCTGTTTACCACATGCCTTCCCAAGATGTACATCACAAAGCTCTCAACATGTGTGTCTCCCACGTCTGCATCATCGTCCTCTTTTTTGGGCCTGGAATCTTCACAACCCTCACTCAGAGGTTTGGACGCCACATTCCACCTCATATCCACATCTTGTTGGCTAATGTCTGCATTCTGGCTCCACCTGTGCTGAATCCCATCATTTATGGGATCAAGACCAAGCAAATCCAGGAGCAGGTGGTTCATATAGTTTTTCCCAAAGCAGAAATAACTTTGGAGGAGGAACAGAGTCTTCGGCATCTCTATCTATCAATGGTGGGTGACAAGGGTCAGCTGAAACGTTAAGAAATAGCACAGCAAATTTTACCTCTGGAAGAAAATTTATCAGTGAGTTCCCAGCAGTTGTATCTTCTATTGGCAAAACAATCTCAGAAAGCTTTGTAATGTCTGACTGGGCAAACTACATCCTGCAAAGAACCTGAGATTCTTTTCCTGGAGTCGTGTGTCTCTTTTAACACTAACCTGATAATTGAAAATAGATCGATAAGAATGGTATTCTGGCCCAGAAATTTGCTCAACTCTTCTTAACTGAGTTTCTCAATCTCTGAGACATCTTGTGATATCTGAACAATCACATAGAAATCCCTGTTCCTTTATGTGCTGCATTCTAAGTAAATGACATTCTTTTGTCTAGAATGGCTCAGTGGCTCCTAAGGTTTGCAGTTATTTCTATTATTTTATAGTCTGTGTCCTACCATCTTGTGTATCTGTTTTAGGAGCGTGGAAATGAACTGTGTGATGCGTATGTTGCAGATTAACACTTGAGAAAACTGAGGCTAATCACTCGTGCTGGGAAAAGACTTATGTGGTTTCTGATGGGGTGGCATCTGCTGGGAGAATGCTGAGGAAGGGGAACTCCCCCAGTCTCTGTGTCAGGGCATGTTCTTCAATGATCTCTTCAGCAGGGCATCCAAGGCCTTTGCTGTCCTGATTCCTGGCCTCTTTTATTTTGTTTTAATACCTTCATTGTGGTATGGTTCCTATAAAGTAAACTATACATATTTCAAATGTACAATTTGATGAATTTTGAAAGATGTATACACCAATAAAACAACTACCACAATCAAGATAGCTAACATTTCTATTAGTCCCCAAGAGGTGCAATTTTCAAATTCCCAATTTATCCCTTCCCACCCCTCTTACCCTCTGTTAGCCGTAAGTTTGTTCTCTATATCTGTGAGTCTGTTTCTGTTTTGCAGACAAGTTCATTTGTGTCCTTTTATTATATTCCAAAAATAAATGATATCCTATGGCATTTTTCTTTCTCTTTCTAGCTTCACTTAGAATTATCATCTCCAGGTCCATCCATGATGCTGCTGCAAATGGCATTATATTCTTTTTAATGGCTGAGTAGTATTCCAATATATGTATACACCACAACTTCTTTTTCCAGTTATCTATCAGTGGACATTTAGGTTGTTTCCATGTCTTGGCTATTGTAAATAGTGCTGCTATGAACATTGGGTGCATGTATCTTTTCAAATGAGAGTTCCCTCTGGCTATATGCCCAGGAGTAGGATTGCTCCATCATAGGGTAAGTCTATTTTTAGTTTTTTAAGGAACCTCCATACTGTTTTTCATAATGGGTGCACCAAATTATATTCTCACCAACAGTGTAGAAGGGTTCCCTTTGCTCCACACCCTCTCCAGCATTTATTATTTGTGGACTTTTTAATGATGGCCATTCTGACTGGTATGAGGTGATACCTCATTGTAGTTTTGATTTGCGTTTCTCTAATAATTAGTAATGTTGAGCATCTTTTCATGTGCTTGTTGGCCATCTGGATGTCTTCTTGGAGAGATGTCTATTTAGGTCTAATGCTCATTTTTTGATTGGGTTGCTAATTTTTTTTGATATTAAGATGTGTGAGCTGTTTGTATATTTTGGAATTTAGTCCCTTGTCAGTCACATCATTTGCAAATATTCTCTTCCATTCTGTAGGTTGTCTTTTTATTTTATTGATGGTATCCTTGACTTTGCAAAAGCTGTTAAGTTTAATTGGATCTCATTTGTTTATTTTTGGTTTTATCTCTATTACCTTGGTAGACTGCCCTAGGAAAACATCACTACAATTTATATCAGAAAATGTTTTGCCTAAGTTCTCCGCTACAAGGTTTATGATGTCTGCTCTTATGTTTAATACTTTAAGGTATTTTGAGGTTTTTTTGTGTGTGTGGTGTGAGGGTGTGTTCTAATTTCATTGATTTACATGCAGCTGTCCAGCTTTCCAAACACCACTTGTTGAAGAGACTGTTTTTTCTCCATTGTATATTCTTGCCTCCTTTGTCAAAGATTAATTGACCATAGGTGTGTGGGTTTATTTCTGGGCTATTCTGTTTCATTGATCCGTATGTCTGTTTTGTGCCAATACCATGCTGTTTTGATTACTATAGCCCTGCAGTATTGCCTGGCATTTATAAGAGGTATTCCTCCACCTTCATTCTTTTTCTTCAGTATTTCTTTGGCAAATCTGGGTCTTCTGTGATTCCATATAAATATTTGGATGAATTATTCTAATTCTGTGAAAAATATCCTGGGTAATTTGAAAGGGCTCACATTAAAACTGTAGATTGTTTTGGGCAGTATGGTCATTTTAACTGTTTTAATTCTTCCAATCCAAGAGCATGGGATATATTTGCATTTCTTTAAATCATCTTTAATTTTCCTTATCAGTGTTTTATAATTTTCTGCATATGTATCTTTCACCTCCTTGTTCAGGTTTATTCCTAAGTTTTTTTTTTTAATGTGATTTTAAAAGCAATTTTTTTTTTACTTTTCTGACATTTCATTGTTAGTGTGAAGAAATGCAACTGATTTCTGTATGTTAATCTTGTATCCTACTATTGCCAAATTCTTTTATCAGCTCTAATGGTTTTTCTGTGAAGCCTTTAAAGTTTTCTATATATAGCAATATGTCATCAGCATATAGTGACAGTTTTACATCTTCTCCTCCAATTTGCATTCCTTTTACTTCTTTTTCTTATCTGATTGCTATGACTAGGACTTCCAATACTATGTTGAATAGAAGTGGTGAGAGTGGGCATTCTTGTCTTGTTCCTGATTTTAGTGGGAAGGCTTTCAACTTTTCACCATTGAGTATTATGTTGGCTATGGGTTTATCATAAATAGCTTTTATTGTGTTGAGATATTTTCTCTCTATATCCACTTTGGTAAGAGTTTTTATTACAAATGGGTGTTGAATTTTATCAAATGCTTTTTCTGCATCAATTGAAATGATTGTATGATTTTTGTCCTTTCTTTTGTTGATGTAGTATATTGATTTGTATATTTTGAAACAACCTTCTGTCTCTAGGATGAACCCAGATTGATCATAGTGTATGATCTTTTTTATGTGTTGTTGGATTCTGTTTGCTAATATTTTGTTGAGAATTTTTGCATCTACATTCCTCAGAGATATTGGTTTGTAATTTTCTTTTTTGGTAGTGTCTTTGTCTGGTTTCGGTATCAGGGTGATGGTGACTTCGTAGAATGAGTTTGGGAGTGTCCCTTCCTCTTCAGTTTTTTCGAAGAGTTTGAGAAGGATTGGCATAAGTTCTTCTTTGTATGTTTTGTAGAATTCTTCTGGGAAGCCATCTGGTCTGGAACATTTCTTTACAAGAAAGTTCTTTTTATTATTGATTCTATTTCACTTCTAGTGATTGGTCTGTTTAAATTATCTCTTTCTTTTTTATTCAGTTTTGGTGGACTGCATGTTTCTAGAAACTTGTCCATTTCTTCTAGGTTTTCAATTTGTTGCCATATAATTGTTTATATTGAGAGTAGTGTTTTAAAAACAAGTTAGAGCACTAGATATGTTCATTGTTATTTTTGTTTCACTGATTCATTTATCAGAGTCAAGGAGAACAAAAGCTCTTTTATTCTCTCCCTGAATCATTACTTCATACTGACAGCTCTCTAATTCCAATGCAAAATCACAGGGTTGGCATTTGGTAAAATTCAAGATCCACTCGGAATAAAAATTCTCGGCATCTATGAATAGAGGTGAACTTCCTTAACCTGATAACTAGTACCCCTGTAAAATCAACCAGTAACATTATATTCAAATGTGAAATTAAACACTTTCCTAAAATCAGGAACAAGGCAAGGATATCTACTCTCACTACCTTTATTTAATATTATTTTAGAGGCCATAACCATTACAATAATGGATAAAAACAAAAAAAGGTATTCAAATTGTTAAAGAAGAAATATAATTGTATTTATTTGCAGATGACATTAAAAAGTATGTAGTGAATCCTAAGGAATCTACATAACCACCACCAGAACTAATGCTTGAATTTATCCATGTCACAGAATATAATATAAATAAATTATATTCTTATATATAAGCATCAAGTAATCAGAAAATAAAATTAAGAATTATTTCATTTGCTATAGAATCAATGCCTCCATTAAATGTCTAAGAATGAGTTTAACAAAAGAAATTCAGGGGATTCATACAGATAGCTACAAAATATCACTGAAAAAAATTAAAGCAGACCAAAATAAGAGATGAGATGCTTCATGTTCATGGACTGGAAGGCTCAATATTATTAAGATTCCAACTCTACCTAAAATGATCTATATATTCAGTGCAACCTCAATTGTATTTCTAGCGGTGTTTTTAGAAAGAGATTTATAAATTGACTTTAAAGTTTATACAGAAATGCAAAAAACCTAGAATATCTAAAGCAAACTGGAAAAGAAGAACAAACTTAAAAAACTTACTCCACCAGAAATAAGTATTTACTATAAAGCTTCAGAAGTGTGGTACTAGCATAAAAAATAGACAAATACATTAATGAGATAGAATAGAATAGAAATCCCAGAAATGGAGACTGATTTACAGGGACATTTGGTTTTTCAATATAGTTGCCAAAACAATTCAATGAGTAATGAAAAGTCCAATTAAAAAATGATTCCAGGAAAACTGTATATCCATATGGAGACAAATGTATCTCTACTCTTAATTCACACTATTCATAAAAATTAATTCAAGAATGACCATAAAGCTTTTAGAAGGAAATAGAATATTTCTGTGACATGAGGGTAGTGAAAGATTTCTTATCAGATCACAAAAGGAATAAACAAAACACATTTGTAAGTTAGATTCCATTAAAATAAAAGCTTCTCTCATCAAAACATATATTAAAGAAGAAACAGTTAAAAAGTAAAAAAAAAAAAAAAAGTTAAAAAAGTAAAAAAGGCAAGCCACAGGCCAAGAGAATATATTTATTGAATATGTATCTGACAAAAGACTTGTATCCAAGATATCTGAAACCTACAACACAATTATAAAGAGACAAAAACACACTAAATATGGGCAAACCATTAGAAAAGACACATCACTAAAGACTTGCAAATGGACAACAAATCAATATTTATTGATCATTAAAGAAATGCAAATTAAAACATCAGTGAGATACCATTAGCCTCCTACTGCAATTGCTAAAACTATAAAGACAAATAACAAACACTGGGGAGGATGTGGAGCAGACAGAATTCTCATACCACGTTAGTGAGAGTATATAGCCACTTTGAGAGAAGTTTTGGCAGTTTCTTATGAAATTAAATTTATACTTTCTGTATGACGAAGCAATTCCAATCCCAGGTATTTTTCCCAAAAGAAATTAAAACATATATCCATACAAAGTATCCTTGGCCTCTGTATTAGTCAGCATTCTCCGGGAAAATAGAACAACTAGGATATGTGTGTGTGTGTGTGTGTGTGTTTATCTACTTTAAAGAATTGGCTCACTGATTTGTGGAGACTGGCAAGTCCAGAACCTGCAAGGTAGACTTCAGGCTGGTGACCCAGGGGAGAGTTGATGTTGCAGCTCCCGTCCAAAGACACCTGTGAGGAAAAAGTTCCTCTTCTTTGGGGAATTCTCTTAAGGCCTTCAACTGAGTAGATGAGGCCCACCCACGTTGTGAAGAGTAAACTACTTTGCTCAAAGAGTCTGATTTAAAGGTTAATCTCTTCTAGAAACTAGTTTCACAGCAACATTTGACCAACTACCTGGGTCCCCTGGCCTAGGCAGTTGGACTAGTAGATAGTATTAACCATCAGCCTCCATCAGTGAGGATGGATATTCTTCTACAATGAAAGCACAACTCATTAACAACAACAACGATAACAACAATAAACAAGTAAACATTTTTATCGAGCTCCTTTCTAAGTGGGAGGAGAGTTCTGAATCAGCTTCTAATACCATTTTGACTAGACTTCTGTGGTTTTATCATCATACACAGACACAGAGGTGTTTCTTAGACATAAAGCTGCTTCTCCTTTACAAATACGTGTGTACTAGTCCCTTGGACTAACTAAATAAAAATTAAAACTTAGGAACACAGTAAAAAGGAGGAGACCATTTTATCGGCAAGAGGAACTTTACTGAAGCAGGTTTCAGTGTAGGTTATTTGGTAGCCAAAGGAGGAGATAGTACAGAATGTACTTCATAGCTGATCTTGGCTCACATACATAGTGTAAATAGATTTAGAAAAGACATTAAAGTCTTATTACCTAAATGTTTAAAATATCATTATTATGAATCCCATAGTTTAAATGACTTTAAACATATGGCATATATTTAATTTCAAGTTTATCTAAACTTTGAAGGAATATATTATACTCAGTTTAAAAATAATTTATGTTAATTTCAAATTACTTGTGCTGGCTGAAAATAGAATTAATATTTGCTGATTCCCATTCAAATGGAAACAGATATATTTGTGCTATAATACAAACAATTTATTAATTGACAAAAGCACATGTGCCCACCTATCCAGGAATGATGTTGTGGGGAACAGAGTTGTATGGGCAGGGTTGGAAAGCCGTAATGATGTGACCCAATTATATAGGTCAGAGAAGGTGTTGCTGAAAAGACAGCTCTATGTCTGCACTCCCTGGGGTAACAGTTGTCCCTAAGGGCTTCAGGCAAAGGCACAAAATCTCAGATCCCTGGTCCCCATCACTCTTAAAGTCTTATTGCAACTAATTTCATTTTAGCTCATGAGAACGCCATATGAAACAAGTGAGTGAAATTGTGTTTCTGTGGGGTGAAATTGCAGTGGGGAAGACTTACTCCTGACTAGATGTGATGGGGCCTAACGCAGGCTGAAAATATTAGGAACTTTCTTTGGTGTGAAAGAGGCCCATTTGGAAAGAATAGAGCAGTTGTGTGCTGGAGCCATTTACAGATTCACAAAATATGAGATTGTGCAACTATACATATTTCTTTCAGATTCCACACCCAGTGATATCATGTTAGTAGCTTGAAATAGGCCATGGTGGGGGTATATACAGCATAGAAATTGGCAAACACTATGAAACAGGCTTTGTTTTATTTTATTTTATTTATTTGTATGTGTGTATCTTTGTGTGTATGTTATGTATATATACACACACAGTATATGTGTGTGTGTGTGTGTGTGTGTGTGTGTATAATATATATATATATTTTGCTGAGCCAGTTTACCAGCACAGCACTGGATCAGAGTCACAATTATGGAATGTTCCAGGAGAATAGAGAATTTGATAATGGAAGGGAGAGGGAGGGAGAAGTGGATGTGAAGAACTCTTTACCCCTTATTGTGCCATAGAGCACTAAGTACTTACAGGTAAAGTTCTACATTGGTCCCAAATCCTGACTACTGTAAACTTTTAAGGTATTTATTTAGGGGCTTATTCATTACTTTCTTGCCCTGATGTATCATCCACTGATGCAATAGTTGTTATTTGTTACTGGATTATTTTGTTAGGCAGTTTGAGGACTAAACACTATGTCTCAGTGTGCTAGGTTCTAGAAATGCACAAAGGAAAAAGATATCACACAAACCACAGAAAGTTCACAATCAATTGGGGAAATCATAGACAGCTAATCAGACATGCTCCTATTCATGAGATAGGTACTCTGATACTAGACTCCTTGTGAAAGCAAGGAAAAGAGTAGCTGAAGGGGAGATGTATCATGCAGGTGGTGAGAAGCACCCCGAATAGGAATAATTCTCTTAGCAGAACAAAGCAGGAAGATTAAGATGACTTCCTCAGGATGCTGAAGGCATCTGAATCAAAACTGTGAAAATCTTCGTGAGGCACTTGAGAAGTTCCTTATCATGACGTTGGATTAGACGAGCAACCATTCTGGTACATGCAAGTTTACCTGTGAACCAGACCTTAGTTCCTGAGCTCCTTAGCTCTATTCTGTGCCTCCATAAGAAAAACTCTCTGTGCCACTCCTGCCTATTGGGATGTCGCACCACCTTCAAGAGTTACTTGGGGTATGTGCTTGTTCTTTAAAACTTCACAAATACAGAAATCATTACATCTCTTGTGTTACTGTGTTTTATTTTGTACAACTAAGATAGTAACTTAATTTTACTTTCTTTAGTTGTGCATGTCTATATTGTCTTTTCTGATTAAGATCTCATTTAGAGAACAAACTTCATCTTTTATATATAACATAGCTCACAGCACCTTCTGAACTGAATGTGATCAAGAAGGTGCCAAAGTGCTAATGATATCAAAGAAAATCTTTGAATGTGATCTGCATTTTTTTTCCCCGTCTCTGCACATAGATGGTGGAGTCCTAGTGGTTTTATCAGACATGGCTGCCTTAAACCACACTGGTGTTAGCCACACAGTCTTCTACTTACTGGGCATCCCTGGTCTAGAGGATCAGCATATGTGGATTTCCATCCCATTCTTCGTTTCCTATACCATCGCCCTGCTTGGGAACAGTCTGCTCATCAGCATTATCCTCACGAAGCGCAGCCTCCATGAGCCCATGTACCTCTTCCTCTGCATGCTGGCCGGAGCAGACCTTGTCCTCTCCACGTGCACAGTACCTCAGACCCTGGCCATCTTCTGGTTCCGTGCTGGGGAGATCTCTCTTGATCGTTGCATTACTCAGGTATTCTTCCTCTCCTCCACCTTCATCTCTGAGTCAGGGATCTTGCTGGTGATGGCGTTTGACCGCTACATTGCCATATGCTACCCAGTGAGATACATCACTATTCTTACACATGCACTGATCGGGAAAATTGGTGTGACTATCTTTTTGAGAAGTTATGGTACAATTTTGCCCATAGTATTTCCTCTGAAGAGACTAACTTTCTGCCAGAGTAACATCCTCCCAAACACGGCTTGTAAGCACATTGTTTTGGCTCATGTTTCCTGTGATGATATACGCGTAAACATTTGGTATGTTTTTTCTGTCCTAATGTCAACTTTGGTCATAGATGTTGTACTAATTTTTATTTCTTATGTGCTGATTCTCCATGCTGTCTTCTGCATTCCAACCCAAGATGCTCACAACAAGGCTCTCAACACATGTGGTGCCCATATCTGTGTCATCATCCTTTTCTATGCACCTGGCATCTTTTCAGTCCTCACTCAGAGATTTGGACATCACATCTCACCCTATATCCATGTCGTGCTGGCCAATGTCTATATTCTGGCTTCACCTATGCTGAATCCCATAATTTATGGGGTCAAGACCAAACAGATCAGGGACCAGGTGGTTCGTGTGTTCTTTAGAAAGCAGAAATAAATGTGATGATGGAAACTAACATTGTACTTTCTCAGTAATTCTCTCTGTGAGCTTTAGCACCAGTCTGCTATTCAGTTTTTTTTCTTGATCACTGATTATAAAGTTTTTCTTCTTTTTATGTCTAGTACTTTTTAGTTTTATACTTAACTATGCTAATAAAAAATCTGTAGAGGCTACAGACAGTGTTATCCTCTATCAGAAGTGTTTGTTTTTTCTATCTTCTGTTACACAGATACGGTGAGCAGCTGTTCACTTCACTCCAGTGAAGCTTTGGCCTGAGTCAAGGCCAGGTTTCAGTTTTAGTCACACTCAGTCTTTGTCTTCTATGCTCTTATTTCTAGGACAGAAGTATTCAGAGATTTAAACTAAGATCCTGAAAGACCCTTTTCTCCTCAGTCTTAGAAACTGCGGAAGATTCAGTTCTTCCTATGAGAGATCTCTTAACTTGGCCTGTTAGACTCAACTCTGCAGCTTCAGAAGATGAAAATGACAGAAATGAGAGGTTAGAATATAGTCTAGTCAGCCTTCTCACACTGGTTGGTTTTTCTGTCTCAGGAGTCACAGGAATTCAGGAGATGTCTTACTGCTTTTTAAATCTCTTGGTTTAGTTCCCAGCACCTATACAGCCAACGATACTCAGCAAATGTCCCGTAGTTAAAAACAGCTATGCATTTGAGGCCTCCAGGTTTTGAAATTTTTACTGCAGTGCTGTATGGCTGCTAAAAGCTCTGCTGGCTTCTCTTTCCCCCAGGAGAAACTCCCTCCCCAGGACAAGATTGATCCTTGCCTTAGCCCACTTCCAGAATCACCAAATAGCAGCTGGGGCAAGAAGTGGTTGGCAGCTTTCTTTTGGATGGTTCTCCAGGCTCTTGAAGTTTTATTTATCTTGTGTCTGTTACTTTCCTAGCTCTCTGATGGCTTAATATATGATTTTTGCAATTTATTTATTTTTTTCTATTTGCCACAATGGAAACATTATCATGTTGTGTCCTAGTATATCATACCCAAAACAAAAATTTTAGAGACTAATTAACGCTTGCCTTGAGAGCATAAAAGTAACAAACCAATAACATTTTGACTGAAGAGAACAAATTTGTATGTCCTTGGGTCAATAAGATCTATTATTTCTACACTTTTCCTCTGAATACAAAAAAAAAATGTCAAAAGCCTTTTTCATTATACTTGGAGATTCATTTAATTTTGAATTTTAAAGATTTCCCAACTTTTGTTCATCTATATAATGCAAAATGAGGTCTTTTTTTTTCTTTTTTTTTTTTTTGAGTCTTACCTGAATTGATAATATCCACGAAATAAATGAACCAGCTTACCTTGGTGTTTTTAAAGATTATACTCCTGAACCTAATAAATGTTGACTCAGCTTTCTGTTTTTCTCTTGTGGTACAGAATTTCCATTATACCAACAAGACAGAAGCATTACTTAGTTTCCTAATTATCTTGTATGGTGTGCTTCTGACAGCTGCACATTTTTCTCCCAAAACACAATCATAATTTTAAAGAATATCAGGAATTTCCAGACTCTTTTCACTCCACCAGTTCAGTCACAGTGAATCCAGTCATTCCTGTGATATTTGCTAAGTCCCTGCAACTGCAACCAGTTACTCAGTGCTTCTCTTGAAGGGACCGTGGTGGCACATCACCCTACGCTCTGCATTGCATGGCCTTGTTACATGGGCAGTAATGGTGCAATTTGTGTGTTTAAGTTGTCCATGGTCATTTTTATCTCTTTATTTCTTTCAACCTTTACATGGCGTTTGAAAATGGCTCACAGTTCTGACCCTGAACTGTCTACTCTGCTTCCATGGCATCAATTTCCACCTACACCTGCCCAGTGATTTTCCAAATCTTCAAATTTTACACTTTGCATTTGGACCTACCATACTGGTCTCCTTTTTATATCACCTATTTTATCTCCTACCTCAGCTCCACAACTACCTTGCTGCAACCCTTTCTTTCCTTTTAACTCTTCAATCTCATTATAGGTTTAGGCCCTTTGAACTTTCTTTTTCCTGTGCCCAAAATTCTCTCTCTGCCTGTTTTTTCTGTAGCTTTCTATTTATATAAGTCTCAGCCAACTATTCTCTTCTCAGTGAAAACTTCTCTAACCATCCAATGTTTTTTATTGAAGTATAATCGGTTTACAATGTTGTGTTAATTTCTGGTATCAGCATAGTGATTCAGTTATACATATGCATATATGTATTCCTTTTCATATTCTTTTTCATTATAAGCTATGACAAGGTTATTGAATACAGTTCCCTATGCCATACAGTAGGGCCTTGTTTATCTATTTTATATGTATATAGTAGTTAGTATCTGCAAACCCTGAACTCCCAACTTATCCCTCCACCCCCAACCCTGATTCCCCCAGGTAACCATGTCTGAGTTTGTTTTCTGTGTCGGAGTCCATTTTTGTTTTGTAAGTAAGTTCATTTGTGTCATTTTTTTTAGATTCCGTATATGTGGTGATATACGATATTTTCCTTTCTCTTTCTGGCTTACTTCACTTAGTATGACCATCTCCAGGTCCATCTATGTTGCTGCAAATAGTATTATTTTATTCTTTTTATGGCTAAGCAGTATTCCTCTCTCTCTCTCACTATATATATATAATCTATATATAAACTATATATATATAATCTCACAACTTCTTTATCTAATCATTTCTCTGATCATCTAATTTTAGTTGCATATACCTAAGTAGGAAATTATAGATTTTCAAATCAAAATTCTTAAAGTAACTTCATCAAATGAGAACATGGACAGCTTAGCCAGCCATTCTCAACTCAGACAGCTGAATCCTAAAGCAAGATTCAAGAACTTATTTTGATCTTTTTTATAGATAACCCTTGCTTAGAGCTCAACAAAACACTGATTTTTCCCCAAACCAGTTTATACCGTAAATCCTGTAATAACTCTGCATTTTCATTTGTTTGATAAGACACTGTACTGTCTCTCTGGTCTCCCTACTTGCAATGTGTCAAAAAACAAACAAACAAACAAACAAAAAACCCTGAATTTGTTGGACTACAAGCTTGTCCTTGAGGGTCATAGGCTGACGGGGCTGAGATGGTCTCATTAACCTCTAATACCCTGCCTTACTCAGGATTGTACCCATGTTGAATTTTTTTGACAGCTAAGCATTGCTGAGGGCACTTGTGTACTTTTAGCTATTGGACGAAGGTAACCATTTTTGCAGAAATAAAAACATGTAAAAATTTCTGCTTGCTAAAAAATCTGTGATTTAAACTATAATTTAGTTCACACTGACATCTTAATTTAAGAAATTTTCATTTAATTATTTTCAGTAGAGTTGAAAAACATAACCCTAGTATTTATAACATATATTTTCTTAATACTTTGTACACATTCAACCTGGCCAGAAGCATGTTAAATGTAAATAATAATTTTTCAAGATCCTATTCCATATTGAAAACAAAACAAAACAAAAGCATAAACAAAAGTTTATGTATAGTTATGTTTATGACAACTTTCTTGATACTGGCAATCACTTGAAAATAATTATTCAACAAGAATCTACCTAGTTAACTAACATAGAAGTTTTTAAATATATTGTTTACATGAAGGTATATTAGGCAATAATCAAGTTTACATATGAAGTAATTTTATGTGAAAGGAAATGCATGTTATGTAACATCAAATTAAAATATGACGTACAAATATTACACAATGTAGTAATATATAAAAATATGGTTAAATGACAAAATATTTTCTAATAGTTAACAGTTATGTTTTGTGAGTACAATTATTGGTAATTATATCTATTGTGTTTTATTTTTAAAAATCAATATTGGTGAAATAGTAAATATAAAAATTTTAAATCTAAAATAAATTGAAGAAAAAAAGGAAAGGATTTACCTTAGAATCAGTAAATCTTGAAGTTAAAAAGAAAGGGGATAAATTATAGCAATGTTTTCCCAGGTCAGCCTAGCAAGACAATAGAAATAAAAGCAAAAATAAACAAATGGGACCTAATTAAACTTACAAGCTTTCACACAACAAAAGCAACCATGAACAAAATGAAAAGACAACCTACAAAGCAGGAGAAAATACTTGCAAATGAGGAGACTGACAAGGGCTTAATTTCCAGAATACACAGCTCATACAACTCAATAGCAAAAAAACAAACAACTCAATCAAAAAATGGGCAGAAAACCTAACAAACATTTCTCCAGTGAAGACATATAGATAGCTAGCAGGCACGTGAAAAGATCCTCAGTGTTGCTAATTATTAGAAAAATGCAAGTGAAAACTGCAATGAGGTATCATCTGATACCAGTAGAATGACCATCATTAAAAAGTTCACAAATAATAAATACTGGAGAGGGTGCAGAGAAGAGGGGACCCTCCTACACTGTTGGTGGGAATGTATTTTCCTGCAGCCATTATGGGAAATAGTATGGAGATTCCTTTAAAAATTAAAAATAGACTTACCCTGTGATCCAGCAATCCCACTCCTGGGAATGTATCTGGAGGAAACTCTAATTCAAAAAGATATATGCACCCCAATGTTCATAGCAGCACAATTTTCAATAGCCAGGCCATGGAAGCAACCTAAATGTCCATCGACAGATGATAGGAAAGAGAGGTTATGGTGTATATATATGCGATGAAATACCACTCAGCCATAAAAAAGAATGAAAGAATGCCATTTGCAGGAACATGGATGGACCCAGAGATTGTCATATTAAATGAAGTAAGCCAGAAAGACAAAGAAAAATACCATATGATATCACTAAGATGTGGAATCTAGAAAAATGACACAAACTTGTTTACAAAACAAAAAGTGACTCACAGACATAGAAAACAAACTTATGATTACCAAAGTGGAAAGGATGGGGAAGGATAAGTTAATATATAAACAGCTCATACAACTTAAAAAAACAAAAACCCAATCCAAAAATGAGCAGAAGACCTAAAGAAGAAATTCTCCACTGAAGACATACAAATGGCCAATCGGCACATGAAAAAATGCTCAATATCACTAATTAGCAGAAAAATGCAAATCAAAACTACAATGAGATATCACCTTACACCAGTCAGAATGGCCATCATTCAAAAGTCCATGAACAATAAATGCTGGAGAGGGTGTGGAGAAAAGGGAACCCTCCTACACTGCTGGTGGGAATGTAATTTGGTGCAGCCATTATGGAAAACTGGAGATTCCTCAAAAAACTAAAAATAGATATACCATATGACCAGCAATTCTACTCCTGGGCATATATCCAGAGAGAACTTTAATTTTAAAACATACAGGCACCTCTGTTCAGAGCAGCACTATTTACAGTAGCCAAGACATGGAAATGACCCATGCCTATCGACAGATGACTGGATGAAGAAGTTGTGGTACATACATATAATGGAATACTGCTCAACCATAAGAAATAATAAAATAATGCCATTTGCAGCAACATGGATGGAACTGGAGGTTGTCATTCTAAGTGGCTTAAGCCAGAAATAGAAAGAAAACTACCATATGATATCACTTATATGTGGAATCTAAAAAAAATGATATAAATGAACTTACTTACAAAAGAGAAACACATTCACATAGAGAACTAACTTATGGATACCAGGAAGGAAAAGGGAGTAGTAAGGGATAGATTGGGGGTTCAAGATTTGCAGATACTAACTACTATATATGAAATAGATAAACAAGTTTCTACTGTATAGCATGAGGAATTATATTCAATATGTTATAGTAACCTATACTGAAAAAGAATATGAAAAGGAATATATGTATGTATCTGTATGACTGAAACATTATGCTGTGCACCAGGAATTAACATAACATTATAAGCTGACTATACTTAAAATTTTTTAAATGGTTAAAAAAAATTAAAGTCACATGAGAAAAAGGGGATGAGAAGTGAATTTTCATCCTTGGAAATACAGAATCATCCACTGTAAGCAAGTACAGAGACCAAGTTTGGGCACACAGTAGTACTGAGTGTCCACACGTCTCCATCCCAGCTATTTGTCTGTGTCTCCTGATCTTCCCTCACCTACATGCACCTTCTCATTTTTCCCCTTATCCACTAGCCAGCCAGTAACTGAGAATTTGAGAGGGGAGATTAAATAGAAAATTCAGGAAGCAGACACTAGAGGGAGAGGAGATTAGGATGAAAAGGAAAGAAGGTTGAGAACAAGAACCACAAACAGACATAGAAGAGAGTAGAAAAAAGTGGAGGAGGGAAAGCTGCCTTGCTCACGCTGGTTTCTGAGATAATGGGGTGTGACTGTGTTCTGGTTGCTGGCTGGGACAGAGATAGTGAAACTAATTGAGTCCTGTGGAGATAGCCCATTTGTATCCCTGACTTAAGCTGCAATATTCCTTGCAATCCTTTGCATCAGATAGCCAAGCCCAGAGAGAAAGAGGCAGGGAGAGAAAGGATAAGGTCTTCTAATGTGATCTGGGGGAAGGAACCCTGGACCAGAATGCCTGGTTTTCCATCCCAGTGCCGGCTCTTCTGTTACTGTGATAGTGAACAACCCCCCTTGCACCTTTCTGTCTCGTCATCTTTTCCTCTGTGTGCTTCCTACTTTCCCTTCTGTGCTCTTTCCCTCTCTGAGTTTCCACCTTTTAGCCTGGGCCCAAGTTTATCCAGAGGGGATTTTAGTTTTGGTGGTGGCTGACGGGTCAGGGATAGAGAAAAATGTTAGTGGAGAGAAACTTGTGAAACGGTATACGTAAAACTGTTCCATTCTGTGAGGGGACACACTGTGTGTGTGGCTGAGTGTGTGCTTTTGTGTGTCTGTATATGTCGCTGGGCAAAATGCACGAGCAAGGCTGTACTTAGAAGACACAGGTCCACATATCTAGGGGTAAGACTGTTTTTGGAGTGTCCGTGCTTCAGGGCCCTTTCCTGGTGTGGAGAAAATTGAGAGATGACTAATCCAGATATCAATGGGACGGCCTTGCTGTTTTCCCTTCTTTTATTTTTCTACCCAGTCTTTTAAGAATTTGTCTCCTCAGTCCCGAAGCTGCCACTCAAAGAACTTGTACTCCAGCCTGGTAGCTACACAGCACAGTGACCACAAGCCTCAGCCCCAGTTGCAGAGATGGGGAACATGAAGCAGGGATATTTTATCTCAAGCATAGTGTCTTGGGCATCTGGGAATCTTAGGCAGGAGGCGGGGCAGCATCACCAGTGCTCTGAGCCATCCCACTCTGTGTGACTCAGGGCCTCTGGGCTGTGGGCGGGGAGGTGGGCGGCGGGGCTGCGGAGCGCCCTCCTTGGTGAGGCTGAGCGGCTGCAGGCTGCTGTAGCTTTCTTCTCTGCCTGTCCACCCTCTTCTGCTGTGCTCTGCTGTTTCCTCCTGACTCCCCTATCTCTGGGGTGGCAAGGAGAGAGTCAGCCTCTTCCAGATGACTTGCCCAGAATAACTTTTCTTGATGCCCCGCACCTCTCTTTGTGCTGAATTACCTTAACATGTGGTACAAGAAAGGCTGTTCTTAAAAAATACGTAAGAATAGGAGCTAAAGTACCAGGAATAAGGCTGTCTCATGAGGGGAAGAGCAAGTTCTTTGTCACTGGAGGTTTCTCACGAGCATCCAGAAGCTCCCTGCCAAGAATTCAGCAGATGTCTGGTCTCAGTCGAGTCACCCAGCCTCTCTCAACCCGCTTCCTCATCTGTGACGCGGAGAGGAGGATTCCTACTTCACAGGCTACTGTGAGGAATCATTACAGGAGCAGTAGCAGCACTCAGCACTCAGCAATGATCAGAAGTTGTGGTTCATTTGTAAGTCCCTTTTATCTAAAGTGGAGACCACCTCAGAGAGAAAGGGACCTTAGAGGCAGTCAGGTGTGCCTTTTGCAGGGCTGAGCGCACAGACAGACAGACTCACCAGGGAAGGGAGTGGCAGTGGAGCCTCAGGTCCTGCAGGGCTTAGAGTGTGGGGAGCAAGAGGGCTGGAGTATTTATCCTGTAGTTAGGGCCCTGGCTCAGAGTGAAAATTCCTTGGGGATGAAGGTAATAAAAAGCCCTCTGGGATGCTGGAAAGAGGCAGAAAATAGAAGCTGGGAAATTTGGGCTGTGGTTGGGTAGAGCTGAAGAATAGGACAGCAGAGAAGACCTACCCTGAACGTTCAGTGTGGGTAGGATGGGGGTAGGAGGAGAGACCCCTGAGCACAAATAATGCTAAAGGCTTTTTGGCCTAGAAGCACTAATTTGCTTTTCCTCTTGGTCCCTTCCATCTGTCCCAAATACTTGCTCCTTGGTGTTTCTTTTGGGAAAGCTACTTAACTTCTCTGATGTCATTTCTTCATCTGTAGAATATGGAGGTAATACATATTAAATGAGATGGTATGAGGGCACATAGCCCATGATTTGCCTGGCTTATGCCAAGCACTCAATAAAAAGTAGGGTTTTAAAAACTATTTTATCCAATTCGCTGATCACTGACTGAGCATCTCTTATATGCGAGGGACTATGCTGGCTGTTTGGGCACAGAGTTGAAGGATTAAGCCCCTGTTCTCAAGGAGGTCATAGTCTGGATTGGAGAATGGACAGACATATACCAGTTAGTTACAACTCAGTGAGATACATGTAGGCATAGAAATGCCACAGAGACTCATTTAGCAGGGAAGGAGCTAGCTCTGTCAAAGTTAATGATTTACGGTTTAGAAGTATAAGGTGGACTTGGAGGAAGGGGCACACAGGGGGAGAGGACGGCATGTGTAAAACACGACAGGCGAGGCCCAATGCGTATTTCCTGGGAACCACCGAGCCCAGTTCGAGGTTTACATTTTTATGAGTCTTCTCTGCTACTCTGAGCCACAGTGAGTGTCTTTCCTCCTCTCTTGCCCACACAACATCGTATCAAATCTGTTTGTGTGATCCTGTCCACGTTAAATCTTGTTGGCTGTACCTTAGATCAATGAAGTAACAGTTCTTAGCCTCTAGCTTCCCATCTGTAACAGTGGGAGGTGGTGTCGTATTACACATACGATGCGTAACCCGGTGCCTGGAACATAGTAAGTTCTCAACAGGCTGTTGTTACGGTCTCTGCGTTACTCTCTTTCAGTCACCTTCCTACACGGTGGGTTTTGGGAAGGCACGTAGCAGGGTAGTCCATAGTTTTATCTGATGGTGCTTGAAAGAAGATCATGCTGAAGTGAGGTTTTGGGAGAAGACTGCTGAATGAACAGATGGGATTCTAATCAGATGCAGGCCGGGCGGACGTGAAGCTTGATTTCAGACAATCCTTAAGTCAACAGATACATAATGATGACTCAATATGTATCTGACATTGTCTTGGAGATACAGAGCATTGAAACGATTCCTGATTTAAGGAGCTTTCATGTAGGTGGTGGAGGGAAAAGCTAGTGGCGGACAGCACGGCCCAGATGATAGAGAGGAGCTCATCCTTCAAGAATTAAGTTTCAGGTATCCTGAGTTTTGGCCATTCTCCCACTTAGTTCCTTCAGAAATACAACTGATTCTAATAAAAGGGATACGTGGCAATGGGAGATAAATGAGATGACTCTTAAATTTTACGTGAGCATCACAGTACTCAGAGCTGAGCCTAGGATCTCCAGTATCTTGATGGGGCTCGGGGATAGGCATGGCTACTCATTGTAACTTGGGATATGACTGGGCAGCTCTTTATTCAACTAACGATATTTGTTCTACAGAATATGATTGAGCATTTTTCTAAGTACTAGGAATGTAGTAGTGAACAGAGAAGGCAAAATCCTTGGAACTTCCAGGTTAGTAAGAGAGTTTTATTTAAAAAGATGCATAACATTAATAAGTATTGAATAAAAAAGTATTGAGACAGGGTAAGAAAGAAAATAGGGGATGAAGATAGAAAATGACATGGAACACGTTTTTAGGCAGATTGGTCATGGTCAGCCTTTCTGAGGAGGTGACATTTGAGTAGAGATTTGGATGAAACACATGCGCAAGACATACAGCTGAATGAAGGACAATGTGCCAGGTGGAGGGACCAGCAGATGCAAAGGCCTTGAGGTCTGTGTTTGGTGAATTTGAGGGACAGTATCAGTCCAGTTACTGAGTGAAGTGACTGAGAGGAGGAGGTAGGAGATGAAACTGGAGAGGCAGCCAAGATTCAGATAATAAGGGGTATCGTAAGCCATGGTGAAAACTAGAACTTGTTTGAAGTATGGTGGAAAGCTGTTGGACAGTTTTGAACAGGATTCTGTTATGCTGTGACTGAAGTTTTAAAAGGTCTACTCTGAGTTCTATCTGGGGGACAGGGATGTAAGAGAGAAGCTAATTCAAAAGTTATTGTTATGGTCAAAGAGTGAAATGATGGTTTCAGCCAGGGAAGCAATGGTAAAGACAATAAAAATCGATTATATTTGGAATTTCCTCTGAAGAGGCAGTGGATAGGACTTATTGATGGATTGATTGGATGTAGGGCTATGAGAATATGCTGAACTTCAGACTGGGGACTTCCAGCCTGAGGAACTGGGTGAATAGAAGGGCTTTAGCACAGTGGGAAACAGTGAGACTAAAGTAGGTTTACAAAGACGGAGGAAGAAAGGAATCAGAGTTCGGCTTTGGACATGGAAGCTTGGAAATATACACTCGTCTATGAAGAATAGATTTCAAGTAAGCAAGTTGTATTTACCAACTTGAAGTTCAGGGGAGATATCTGAGTTGAAGCTCTACATTTGAGAGTCATCAAAGAATCGATAGAGCCATGAGAAATGAATAAAGCACCAAAAGAATGAATATAGTTAGAGAAGAGACTCCAACATAAGAGGCTGGGAAGAGAACTAGACAGTAAAGAATATTCACAAGACATAATGAGGTCAGAAGAAAACTTTAGCACTTATTTAGGAAACAAGGAAATAGGGAGTGTGTGTGTCTGCCAGATTTTGCCAGAGAGCTGAGTAAGATGGGGTTTAAGAGCTGATTATTTGTAGTTACCAATACTGTATCATTTCCCTGATATTTGACTCACACTTAATTTCTCACTCACAACCTTAGCCCACAGCTCTGTCCAAATCAAATTAAAAAAGTGAGTGCAA
Organism: Vicugna pacos; assembly: GCF_048564905.1. Classification (NCBI taxonomy): domain Eukaryota; kingdom Metazoa; phylum Chordata; class Mammalia; order Artiodactyla; family Camelidae; genus Vicugna; species Vicugna pacos. Next base: position 29,056,979 of record NC_132996.1, on the reverse strand, counting down.
ACCCTGACCTAGCTGTGCCTGAACCCCATTTTATAAGTCACAATCAGAAAGCCCCCACAGCAGGCGTCCAAGTGCGTATTCTGAGGAGGCTCTGTTTCTGGCAGGCACTGCAGGGAAGGAGGGTGAGGGTGGAGGGAGGCTCAAAGGTTACTGAAAGGAGACTACACTCTGCCTCAAGGGGGTCATGACTGCTGAGTAGAACAGTGAGGGAGGCCAGGGGCAAGAGCCCCGGAAGACTAGGGACTGCGACAGAGAAGGTCCCCAGAGCCAGCCCCAGGAGGACACCGGGCCCATCGTGGGTCCCTTTCAGGATGTGCTTTGGGGACAGGCCTGCTGTTTCCTTTTTCTTTGGGAAAAGAGTAACTGATTATGGGGACGCAGCCAGACCGCTTTATAACTCCGTTTTCCCCACCCTTCTCTCACAAAGAGGGGAAAACTGCATCAGCTGGTCCTGAAGCTGCAGAAAATGCCCTGAGCCTCATGCTGCAGGGTGAGAGCATGCTGGGTCTGCAGTGGTCCGGGAAGACCAGGGGTACACAGGGCACAGGGAGGGAGCTGGCTCAACTCGGGTGAGAGGCAAGCAGACCAGGGAGGGGGACTTATGCTGGGGTCTGCTGGCTGCTAGGGGGCTGGAGCAGGAGACCTAAGGGGCCCAGGGCAGGGAGAGGGGCTGTGTGAGCTGCAGCCAGCAAGAAAAACTAGAACAACCAGGAGAATGGCAGAAGTCAGGCTGAAAATGGTAGTCACTAGAGGGAGTCCCCAAAGGCTGAGTGAAGGGCCCATAGAAGGAAGAATGCTTAATGGTTGAGGGGAGTAGGCTGGGTCAGGGCACTAGCTGTGGCATGCGCAGGGCAGGGGCATCTCTCATGTACCGTTCATGGCCAGACAGGTCGTTGACCCTTGTCTTTGGCACCGCCTCATCTCCTGATTTTCTTGTCTTCTATCATCCTTATCCTTGTAAGTCTGTCTCCATCTAACAGGATATTTTCTCTTTAGCCTCCTCAAATGCTTTATCTTCTACAAGCCTCAGATCCTTCCATCCCACCATTATTAGAAGAAACACTTTTCTGTCTCCCAGGTCTGTTCTCCTGTACTGTGTGTTAGGGAGCAGCTCAAGAAGACCTTCTCTAAATAACCTGGACCAGGGTAGTCGCATCCTTCCTGTTAGGGCTACCTGCTCTCCTCCTGCTTCACAGTCTTGCCCTACCTCCACCATAGCTGCTGTAATAGTCTGGGGGTGAGGGGGGGAGAAATCTAAAATAAAGAGTTAGAAGGGACAAGTCACTTATCTCGCTTATTAAAGATTTCAGCAACAACCAGCTGTATCTTTTCATTATGGTCCTATAGACAGAATCCTGGCATAGGGGTCAGAAGATGTGGCATTTAGTCCTTTATCTACTGCTTACTTCCACCATGATCATGTGGGGACTCAGTTTTCCAAATATGCCATTGTAAAGTTCTCTCAGGATCGAGGTGTAGCCCACCAAATGGTTTACAGCTCTGACTGAATAGTCTCTAGGTAGGGAGCCACATCCACTTTGGGAAAGAAATGACAGGGGCTTTCGTATGTCATTTGCTGACGTCTTGGCTGTGGGGGCAGGAAACGAAAGACAAGAACATGTAAGGACCAGACAAAACACTCATGCCAAGCAGGGTGACTTGTTGGGACTCTGAGAGGAGACCAGATAAGCAGAGTTGAATTGTGAATGAAATTATAGGTATATTTTTGTTGCATCTGGAAAGAGGGAAGCTTGTGGATTATGAGGCATTCTAAGCAGAATAGGGAGCTGTGAGACTGAGGTGTGGGCAGGTGAACTGGAGGGCCAGTGATGGTCAGCAGAAACACTCAGGTTGTAAGGGAGACAGGGGCACTCAGGGAGGAAGAGAGCCCTGTTTGGAATTGGAGAAAGCACATTCATTTAGGGTAAGGGTGACAACATGTATAAAATGCTATTCCTTTATTCATTCAGGAAATATTTAGGAAGTGCCTATATCCATGTGATGGATATAGTGGCAGTAGTGTAAACACAGCCCCATTGTCATGGGGCTTCCATGCTGTCCAAGCCAATGCTGAGTCCTACAGAAAATGCAGATATCCATTAGACTTGGAGGAGGAGTTTCTAATAAAAAGAGGGCTTTCTTCCTAATCTAGTTAATCAAAACTGATGCAAGATTTGATAGAACTTCCATCTGTGGAGGTAATTAAAATTGCGAGACACCCAGTGAGTCTCAGTTTGGATTAGATGGTGATGAACTGTACAACAGCAGAAAGAAGGCAGTTTCTCCAGGAAGGGAGTCATTCATGCATTTATTTAAAAAGCACTTACTGAGCACCAACCATGTTCAGTAAAGTCTGTGAAAGTAGACATGAATAAGTCACAGTCCTTGTAAAACACTCACAGTCCAGTGAATGGACAGGTAAGTGCGTTGGTGTCATAGATCATAGTCTCCTTGTGTTATTTAATTCAGCCTATTAGTGAGTCCTCACCGAAAACACTGAGGAAATCTGCCTGGAGGAGTCTGAGACGGCTTCACCAAGCAGGTGGCAGGATCTTGGCCTGGTGCGGAAGTGGGCAGAAGGAAATACTCCAGAGAAATAACTGTGAGCTACAAGCATGACTGTTTCAGCAAGTGGCAGACAATCCAATGTGGCTGAACCTAGGATGAATATTTAGAATGTACTAGAATTCAGGCTAATAATTTAGGCAAGAACAAGTTTATAAATATGTTGAATAGTCTTAAATTTTCCTTGTAGTAATGACATCTCATGTGGTTTTCAGTAGGTCTGTCACACTGTGGTGGATAGATTGAGTCGGGGTAGAAAACAGTAGGGGAAGTCTTTACAATGAGACAGGGCAGGAGATTATGTGGCTTTGGGAACACAAAATGGCACAGAGAGAAGCAGTATGAGAGAATTCAGGGTAAGGATAAAGAGGCATCATTATTGACAAAGAGCTGGCCAAAGGCTGTGTGACTGGAGCATAACAGAGAAGGGAGAGGTGGAAGGGGATGAGGCTGAAAAGTGGTTAGGTACCAGACCAGGCAGAGACTTGTAAACCGGGGCTAGGAGTGTGGATTCCATCCTTAGTGCAGTGGTAATTCCAAGAAGGTCTTAGGCGAGGCCTGGCATCATATAACTTTGCCTTTTTAGTAGTCTCTTCAGCTGCAGCATGGAGAATGGATTATAGCTTGCCCAGGATTCAGACCAGGGAGGCTAGTGAGGAGGCTTTTGCAGTCTGGATGAGAGGTGATGGTGATTCAATAAAGATGACTGCAAGAGAAAAGGAAAAGGGTAGGGAGGGAAACACATTTTGCAGATTGATAGGATTTGCTAATGAACCAGGTATGAGGAGGGAAGGGTTAAATTAAGGATTATCCCTGGGTTTCTGACCTGCTACAGGATGGGTGGCAGTAACATGTACCAAGATGGGCAAGTCATTGGGAGGAAACAGTTTGTGGGGAGATAAAAAGACTCGTTTTGGCTGAGCTTTGTTTGGGATACCTGAAGAACATCTGGGTGGGGATAGCGCATAGGCAGCAGGATGTACTAGTCTGAAAGAGAGAGGAGAAGCTGTGCACTTGGGAATTCCCTGAACAGAGATGGTAAAGATGCCAAGAGGAATGAAAGAGAACACCTAGAGCAATGTGAGAATAAAAAGAGAAGGAAGGAGAAGGAGAGAGTTGGGGGGGAAAGGAAGTGATGACAGTGGACGGAAAGGAAGTAATAGAGATGGAAGCCAGGTTGGAAATGACTGGAAATTAAACGAGACGAGGAAGCAGAGATTTAATACAGTCAAACTTTTAAACAAGTTGTGCTGTCAAGAGGAACAGAAATAAAGGGTGTTAGATGGAGGAAGATTTGAAGCCAAGGGATACAGGATTGTGCTGGTGTTAATCAAGATAAGCCTTTTAGAAAACAGGCAGACTTGTGCCAGGGAGGAAAAGAGTAAGGACAGAGAGCATGTGTGCAGTGCCGCACAGTTTTCAGGGTCTGTTCTCATGCGTGATGGCACCTTTCCTCACGATAAAAGTCAGTAAGATGGTCATGGGAGGTATAGTTATTGCCTTTATTTATAGGTGAGGAAGCTACAACTTTAAAATGTCAATGATTAATGTAAGTTTCTGCTGATGGCCTTGCATGGGCCCAAGTCCTTAGATTCTAAAGCTTTTCCGTGTATTCTGGTAATGAGTTAGAGTTTGATTTATTTAACATGGTCACTCTGGATGTGAACTGTCTGTGGAGCAACACGGTGGAAGCAGAAGAGTATAGTGATTGAAGACACTGAATTTGAAGGCAGGAAAGCAGAATTCTCCAAATTCAAGTGCAATCTTTGACAGTTACCAACCATGTGATGGTCAGGAGGTAAATTAACCTTTAGTTTTCTCAATTAAAAAAATATGCTCACATTTCCTGAGCCCTTTTTAATGTTCTAGATTTGCACTATGTTTTTTCAGTTAAAAATTTCCTGTTTTGTAGAGATATAGTTGACAATGACACTGTAATAGTAAACACAATGATTTGATATACATGTATATATTGCAGAAGGATTGCCGCTAGTTAGCATCTGTCACCTCACATAGTTACACATTTTTTTTCTGGTGATGAGAACTTCAAGAGGTACTCTCTTAGCAGCTTTCAAATATGCAATACAGCATTGTTAACTATAGTCACTATGCTGTATTTACATCCCCAGAACTTATTTATCTTATGACTGGAATTTTATTCCTTTTGACCACCTCCACCCATTTCCGCCAACTCCCACCTCTGCAACCACCAATCTTTATTTTCATGAGTTCATTTTTTTAGATTCCACTATAAGTGAGATCACACAGCATTTTTTTTTCTGTCTCACTTATTTCACTTAGCATGATGCCCTCAGTGTCCCTCCACATTGTCACAGATAGCAGGATTTTCTTATTTGTTGTGGCTATATAGTATTCCATTGTGTACATACCACATTTTCTTTATCCGCTCATCCATTGTGCTAAGTGTTTTAAAACAGTATCTCAAAAAATCCTCAGAAGAATCTTTTTATGTAGGAACTGAGAAGAAAAGAGAAGGGACACAGGTCAAAATTTGGGAAACAAATGACTATGCATTTTCAAAGTAAATGATGATAGAAGAGGGGAAAAGGAGACAGAGGGATCCCAGAAGGAAAAAGGATACTGTGAAATTCCAAGAAATTCAGGGGTCAGTCTTGCAAAAAGGTGAGAGTGGAGCATCTCTTCTTCTGAATGTCATGAATGCTAGGAAGAAAAGTAGGTGAAGTTGGAAGTCTATAGAGATGAAAGTTAAAGTTGCTTGAAGAAGAACAATAGGACTTCTCACGTTCTCAAGTTAGCTGGAGGTGGGGCTTTATGGCGAGATTTCTGAGTATCAAATAGGGACCTATTTAACCTCTCCTAGAATCTATAGAACTTGGAGGGAAGGAAATTATTAGAAGGTCCTGGGCATAATTATTTTTTATACAACCAAGCGTGGCATTTCAGGACGGAGACTCCCCTTTCATAATTGAGGCTGAGATGGGAGGAAGAAGGAGGACAGTGAATATTTTGGGGTAAGAGTTGAATTAGACAGGTGCCTATATCCTTTATAACGCTGTCCTTGGCCACTCAAAGACCACAGAAAACTCTTCATCCACTCAGTTCATTTATGAAGGCTGCCTTCCAGCTCATTTCTATGTAATGTCCTGACCACCCAACAGTTTTATAAGCATCTTGAGGGCAGAGATGATGTATAATGTTCTACAGTGCATATTAGGATTATTGTCTAATTTCTTTTAAGGTCCAGAAGTAGGATCAAGGGTCAATTCTTCCACATAAATGATCCGAGTTTTAACTTGAACACTGTAATTCTGCAGACGTTGGATACTCCCTGGAGGGGCCCTGTGGAATTAGACAAGAGAAAGAATTCCCAGTGGCCATGTCAGCCTCCAATATCACCTCAACTCATCCGGCAGTCTTCTTTTTGATGGGGATCCCTGGCCTAGAGCACTTGCATATCTGGATATCCATTCCCTTTTGCTCAGCCTATACACTGGCCCTTCTTGGCAACTGCACCCTCCTCTTCATCATTCAGGCCGATACAGCCCTCCACGAGCCCATGTACTTCTTTCTGGCCATGTTGGCAGCCATCGACCTGGTCCTCTCATCTACAGCACTTCCCAAAATGCTGGCTGTTTTTTGGTTCAGACATCGAGAGATCAACTTCTATGCCTGTCTGGTCCAGATGTTCTTTCTCCACTCCTTCTCTATCATGGAGTCGGCAGTGCTGCTGGCCATGGCTTTTGACCGCTATGTGGCCATCTGCAAGCCACTGCACTACACCACAGTCCTGACTGGGCCCCTTATCACCAAGATTGCCATGGCTGCTGTGACTCGGGCTGTGACACTAATGACTCCACTCCCGTTTCTGCTCAGACGCTTCCACTACTGCCGAGGCCCTGTGATTGCCCACTGCTATTGTGAGCACATGGCCGTGGTGAGGCTGGCCTGTGGGGACACTCGCTTCAATAGTATCTATGGCATTGCTGTGGCCATGTTTATAGTGGTGTTGGACCTGCTGTTTGTTGTCCTGTCTTACGTCTTCATCCTTCGTGCAGTTCTGCAGCTTGCCTCTAAGGAGGCCCGCTACAAGGCCTGTGGGACTTGTGTGTCCCACATAGGTGCCATTTTAGCCTTTTACACACCTGTGGTCATCTCCTCGGTCATGCACCGTGTAGCTCGCTGGGCTGCCCCACATGTACACATTCTCCTTGCCAATTTCTATCTGCTCTTCCCACCCATGGTCAATCCCTTCATCTATGGGGTCAAGACCAAGCAGATTCGTGAGCGCGTCTTAGGACTATTCCTGAGAAAGGATGTGTAAGTGGACAGTGAGGGACAGGTGGAGAGAGAGTGGGACAGACTGAATGCTGGAGTGGGGGTGAGGGGATGATAGTAAGTAGAGGGCTCCAGAGTTGCCTTGTGTTTAGTTAGTTTATAAGCAAGCATGTGCGTGCGTGTGCACACACATACACACATAGAAATAATGTTCTACGTTTAGTTCCTATATGGTCAAAACCTTTTGCTTGTTTGTTTTGAGTATAATTGGGATAGATGGAAACCTTAAAAATAATAGTAAATACTAAAACACATAAACATAGAGTGTAGCATGCCTTAAAAGAAGCTGTTTCCAAAACAAACATCTGCTTATCTTTATTCTTACACAAGGAATGTCACCAGCCAATAAGTCACATATCACTCATAAAGAAGGAATGGCTTTGCTTCCAGTACGAGTCCAATATTATAAGGCTCACCTAGCCGGATGATACCTCCAACACCAGAGCAACCATGATTAGTCATAAACGTGAAAGGAAATTTTGTTACCTGATGTATATTCACTCATTTGAGTTTAGCATTCCAACAAAGCATGAACACATGCAGCCCATAGGCACAAAATTTTCCCATCACACAGCGAATATGAAATTAGGAAACCTGGTGCTGTAGTCTGGGCCTAGTGACAACACTGCCAGTCACCTAACGAGGACTTCCCAGCATCCTAAATGAGGGTGCAGGGCTGCATGCCATCCCTGAAGTAGCAGGGACAGTGCTTAAGTGTAGGACCCAGTTCAGCTCAGTGATCCCACAACTGCTTCCTTCCTGCCTCTCAAAAGTCCTGTGTTATCTTTGCATCTCTTCTCGCTCACACTCTGTATCTAATCTGATAAGAAATCCCACTGGCACATTTTACAAACACACAAAGTCTGATGACTTCTCAGCACATACATGCCACCACCTTGGTTATGAGCCATCATCTTCTCTTTTCTGGATTACTGTAGTTCCTCTTTACTTATTTCCTTATTTCGTCCCTCAACCCTTTGTGCTATTCCCATCATAGAAGGCAGAAAAAACTTTTAAAAATACATGTCCACTTATGTTATTTATTTAATTAAAACCCTGGGTTTTATTCTGAGAGAAAGGTCGAACCTTGAAAAATCCTTACAGTGGTACTTACAGAGCCTTGTGTGATCAAGACGTTCTGGTAACCCCAGGAAGGCTAAATATAAATAAAGCTATACCTAGACACATTGAAAAAGTGCAGAAAATTAAAGGAAAAAGTTTGAATAGCTAGGGATGGTGGGGTTCATTATAGTCAAGGGATCCACAATTAGATTGACATTTGACTTCAACATAAGCAGTGGCGGACAGAATGCAGTGGAATTCTATCTTGGAATAGATAAGAACTACCACTTTAGAATTCTAGCACCTGTGAAAATGTCTTTCAGCAAAGAAGATGAAAGGATGGGTCTTAATAACAAAAATTGATGGAGTGTGTCACTATTAGGCCTGCACTAAAAAATGTAAATGTAGTTCTTCAGGCAGAAGGAAAATGATCCAGATAGAAACCGAGATGTACGGGTAGAAATAGTTACTCAGAGCATCAGAAGCCATGTTCTGACAGCAGAGTTTCTCCCTCAGACTTACGGCCTTGTGAGGTGTTTCCTATGACTAACTGGCAGAGGGAAAAGAACTAAGGCTTGGTTCACAAATGGGCTGGGAGATGTGCTGGTGCTAGCTGAAAACGGACTGCCGCTGCGTTACAGTTGCCGTCACGGTATCCCCACGTGCCGCTGCTAAGTGCTGGCAGTAAACTTGGCACTGCATTCAGTCACCAATATCTGATGGAGGGAGAAGTAACCTAAGGTTCAAATGCACACTAACTACCCAGCAGTAGCACAGGCTGAATAGTTTGTCCGGGACCTGAAACAATAAGGTTGGAGGATTGAGGACAAGCATGTCAGGGAATAGATCTGTTAATGGGGCCATGGGAGTGGGCACAGAGCATTCAGGCCTTTTTCTTCTCACCTAGTGCCCAGCAGAGAGCGCCCGCTCTTAAGAAGGCTCTCACCTACTTGGGATCTCATCTACAGGGGCAGATGACTTACCTAATGAACGTCTGCCAGCTTCCCTCTCTGGCCCCCGAATGCTGGCTCAGTATGTCCATGAACAGGGTGGCCATAGTCACAGAGGTGGAGACTATTCATGGGCCTAACAACATGGGCTGCTCCCTATCAAGGCTGGTCCACTTATGGCCGCTGTTGAATGCCCAGTCTGTCAGCTACAGAGGCGGCTGTCATACCCTCACCCCACCCCATGCCTCCAAGCAGGAGAGCAAATACATCAGACACCTTCCAGGCTTAAGTGGGCAATGATCCGCCCTTGCTAAGTATATTCTTTCTCTACATATGGATTGGCCTTCTTTACTCACAGTACCTTCTCCAGTACCACCATCAGTGTACCTCAGTGTTCCTGATCCATCAACATGGCATACTGTATAACGTCATCTTTAGGCTAAGTGGCTGAAAGGAGGTGCAATGACAGTTTAATGGCTATAGAGGTTACTGAACTTACATATACCTCCTTAGAAGGAGCTGGTCGAATTGAATGCTTGAATGGCTTTATCAATGGTTTAGCCAAGATGTTAGTTTGGGAAGGCCTTGCAGAGCTGGGGAGCTGTACTCCAGAATAAAATATTTTCTAAACCAACATCCAGCATATGGAACCATGTCCCTAATAACTAGAACTCATATTCCAGTAACCATGAAATGGGAATAGGTTTAACTTTTCTCATCATCACTCCCAGAGTTCCAGTTTTGGTATTTAGACTTCCTGTCCTCGCAGTCTGAGGCTCTGTTCAGTTTGAGGGAATATTTCTACTAGAGTTCTGGTTAAACTTCTATTGAGCTTGAAGCCTCAACTACCACCTGGTCTCTTTGGCTTTTTCATGTCAGTGCACTAGCAGGTAAAATGTGTATCTCTGCTGATCAGCTTACTTGACCCTGGTTACCATGATGAGCTAGGACTGTTGCTGCACAGTGCAGGCAGAGAGGAACACACCAGGAACCCAGCGGATTAATCAGCATGTCTGGATTTTTCCATGCTCAGTGGTAATACTGTATGGGCAAAGGAAGCAACTAGCCTGACAAGGACAAGACATAGAACAGTTCAGGCTCTTTGGGAGTAAAGATCTAGTTTACCCGCTATGCAAGCAACCTATATTAGTTGAAAGGGTAGATAAGAATAAGAAAAATCTACGAGTGGTGGAGGAAGAGGAGATGAATATCAAATACAACCTTAGGGTCAGCTGTGACATTAGAGATTATAGCTTGTTTTACTCATTCTCAAGCCATAAATCCCACCAGAAATTGCAGCTGGCTACTACCTCGAAGGGGAATATATAAATGACCGAATTCACACCTTCTATTTCTAGGAAGAAGTGAAAGCATGTTGTTTTTACAGAAAAGCTTACATATTGTGGTGTGAGAGCTGGATATAATGGGTGGCACTGGTAGATATGCATGGTGTAAGGAGTGAAATATATTGAACACTTTGTATACACCACTCTGGGTCTTATCATCGTCATGTGTTCCCTGGACTTTTGTCCATTTGTTTCATTCCAGCCACTGCTGTGGCAACGGCTCTGTGTGGAGCCTACTCAAATTCATGTGGGCTGGGCAGTTCCACACAGTCCTTCACCTCATGCCCAAAAGGCTCATCTCTACGTCCCCACTCCAGGCTTCCTTGTTGACCCTGTCTTAAGGTCCTGTAGAACCTACTTGGTAGTCATGTATGGGCAACCGAGAAATAGGACAAGTTAACACTTAAGGCAGTCAGCCTTTATCAACAGGACATGGAAGCTAGAAGATAAATTCGCCTCGCCCTATCCCTACTCCAATCAGGTTTTTATAATATGACACCGTTCATGTGCACTTCTACAAGATGCTGCCATGCTGCTAAGCATTCAGTCACACTTGTTACAAAATGGTGATCAGCTTGGTAAAACACCATTACATTGGCTTGCCTTTCTTCTGTACATTACTTCACCTTTTCCTCACTCCTGCTTTCCTGAATTACAATCCTTAATTAAGTACCAGTAAATAAGCTTTTCACTCAGGCTCGCCTTTCAGAGGAACCCAGGCAAAAATAATCAGTTTCATTTCTCAAGCTTTTACTCTAGAATGTTCTTCTATGCAGGTAGGGACTGTGCCTTTCTGGTTTCTGCCCTTTTTCCCCAGTGAAATTTGGCTTGTGTAGCAAAAAGTTAAATATTAGTTGTTCAACATAAGCACAAGTTCAACAAATATTAATGTTGCATTAACTCTATTGATGTAATTTAAAAGAGGTATTTCAAGAATGAAAGAGGCTGAAGGTAGAAATATCGGATGATCCAGGGGCGCTAACCCTGCTTTCTAGCCCTTGATGGAATTGTCGCCTTTTTGACATTGAGTTTGCCTCAGCAAGCCAGAGGGCCTGATTTTACAAACATTCCTTTCAATGATGTACATAAATTAGTTTTGTTGCAGAAGATTTTTCTTGAGTGGTGATAGAATGTCCGAATCAAAAGTTCCAATGCAACAAGTTTTGAGCTTCCAGATCCAGGGGTATTCTAAGTGTTCCTGGCAGCTGTGATTCCCTCCTTCCCCAAATAGGAACCCTTCTGAGATATGGGTATCCACTTCTTCTCTGGATACTCTTAATCCAGACGCTTAATCTGTGATAAAGTTCTACTTCCAATGTAGGGGGAAATCATGGTTTCAAATAAATTTATAGTAAATACAAGTAGTAAATCAGGCTGGTCCTTCCGGTGGAGACGACCATCTGACTAATAGGATGGTCCTTGTAGTGACGTAAGGACTTCACAGGCACCAGTCACAAGTGCACAGGGAAAGCTGTGCCCATTGGGAGGACTCCCCCCCGCCACTGTCATTCCAGGCCTCCCTGGAATGGGACTGTCGTGCGGCAGCCATGCAGCCTTGCCTTGCACTCACAAGTAGATCTATCCACGAGTCAAACTTGACCATTTTCTTTTCTCATTTCTGGAATGCATGTGACTTAACAAGGCCTCCAACATGCTGCATTTCACGCACTCGGTAGCCATGTGTGACTCGTGACTACTGAATTAAATAGCATTAGATGTTAGAGTTGTGCAGGATGTCAGAGTGCCCTGCATTAACAGAGTAAAGTATGCAGAGAAATCAAACTACTGTACAGATCAAATGGTAGCCTTGGCTAATTCTGTTTTCAGAATGGTCTTCCAGCTTTCTCCAGACTTGGCTACATCAACAACATTTTACTCCCTCATTGGTCAGTCGTTGGGCTGCCCTAGAAGAGCTGTGGCCTTGAAGTCTGAGGCTGAGACAGTCCTGGAGAAGTCAACAGAAAGGCTGCTTGGTAGCAACAGCTTTGGGACATAAATGCTTCACTAAAGGGAAGTCTGGTGGCACATCAGTGTCTGCTACACTGGACCAAGGGAGACCTGCAAATCTCCAGTTCTAGACCCCTAAACCTCAAGTTTCTTAGGCTCCTTGAATTCAGCCTGTTCCAAATTTGAGATACATCACTTCATAAAACATTTGAGTCTGACTTTTTTACCCCCAGAATCCTAACTCAAATAGATCACTCCTTGTTCTTATGATTGGGAAGGAATGCAAAATCTCCATGATACCCTTTATGGGTCAAATAGTAAAACTGAGTTTAATCAGCCAGTGGCTCTGCCTCTGGTTTTTCGGTATGGGGCCCTGTGAAGTTCCCCAAAGGAGCCCAAATGGGAATTTTTCCAGATCGAGTACTCCTGAGGGACTCCTTGGTCTACTGAAAGTCCTTTCTTCCTTATCCATAACAGAACCCCTTTCTGCCTTACTCCCTCCTTCCCCTTCTCTCCCACCTCCTCAGATAAGCTAAACAGAGAAAAGGGAATGGCCACAGGCAGATGGTGTTTCAAGGGGGTTGATGGCAGAAAGGCCATGGATAGGCTTAGGTGGGAAGCGTGGGAACTCCCCCGTCTCTGGCTGCTTTCAGAAGCCCGCCATCTCCCCCCTCCTCCCACTTTCTCCCAGTGCTCCTTTCACTCAGTCTCTGACATAAGCTCTCAATCTTGTGTCCACTTGGTAACACTGAACACATTTCCGAAGTGGAAATTCTGTCTATCCCTTAGTCTCCTCAGGCATTCTACTAGCATTTCTTAAGGATTTGCTTCAGTGTCAAATTCTATTGGTAGTTATTCAGCTTACCTTAAGATTGAGTAAGCTCGTGCATGCCTACCAGTGGTTTCCTGTTATCCAGGTACCCTAAGCCAGTCTGAGCAGGTTTTCTAATGGGAAGTAGGCTTGTGCCTCATGGGCTAGTGGAACAATACCCAAAACCTCAGGCTGAGCACTTGTGTTCATGTCCTGGGGGATTTTTCATCTCATACCTTGTTTGAGTCCTAAGTAGAGGGGAAATTGCTTAGATGGCTAGAAGTATGGAAGATGTCTTCTGAAATGGCACAAGTAAACGGTATTTCATGCTATAACTGAAGTCTCTTTGTGGCAAGGAAATAACTTATTTTTCCCCACATCCTTCTGCACTTTTGTCCAAGTGCAGAATTGCCTTCCCCTTTGAAGTCATCCAAGTGCATTTTTCATAAGCTACTAGGTGCTCAGTATTGACTTGCATAATTGAGCAGCATGGCACAAAGCTTAGGAAGACCCTCGGGAACTGCTGTTCTTAGTGGAAGCTTCCCCACTATCTCAGTGATTCATCATCACTGGGTTGATGACTAGTGAATGGAAGTATCCCACTCATCTCTATGCCCTTCTCTTTGGAAGAAGCAATATGCAGCTAACTTAAAGAATTTACGTTATGGAGCCTATATCCCCTAAAGAGATTTTCTTAAAGGGCATATCTAAGTTTGGAAACAACTTTATATATGTTTTACAATGGGCATATCCTAGACTTCAAGACATGCTTTGTTATATGCATTATGGAACAAGTCCATCACTCACCTGCAGGGTTGTATGGCCTCAAGTCTGCTCTAGCTAGAGATCAGCACAAAGAAGAGATTGGGAAATGTATGCCTGTTTGCCGCATAGATGAGATTTCTTTCCGAGAGGAACATGCATTCTCATTAAGTATCATATTCTTCCTCCAAAACTTAGCACTGGTACAGTGTTCTAGACTCTCAACTGGGATTTATTCATTGGCCCCTTAACCCCTGCCACCCCCTTGTTGGCACTATTTCACCTACTGCACATGCACACCCCGTATACCTATGAAGAAAATGAGGCTACACATAGTCTTCTGCCTAGTCCTTGATTAGTATTCTTGACTCCTGCTTTTTCCTATCTGTATTCTTAGATCTTCTATCTTTAGTCTGGCTCAGTTACTAACCTCAGTTATCAAGAAAGATTGTCTGATTCAATATCTTGTAAGCATGGTGAAAAAGAATATGAAAATGAATATATGTATATTCATGTATGACTGAAGTATTGTGCTGTACACCAGAAATTGACACATTGTAAACTGACTGTACCTCAATAAAAAAATTGTCTCCTTATTAGTAAACATAAAAAAAGTAGGTCATTCAGCTGAGAGCTCAGTGTTTAAACGTCTAAGAAAGCAATTTCCTAGTGTTTTTTTTTACTTCTAAGTTGGTGGTATTGTTGTTGAGTTGATCTTTCTTTTTAACATTTTTTATTGAGTTATAGTCATTTTACAATGTTGTGTCAAATTCCAGTGTAGAGCACAATTTTTCAATTATATGTGAACAGCAATTTCCTAGTTCTCAGAAAAGTAGCGACCCTGGTTGTCAGGTGGTTCCAATGATGTGTTTATGAAGAATTCTATTTGTAAAAAAAACAAAAATAAACACTTAGCAGCACTTCTCTGGGGAATGTAAAACTTAGTCAATTCTGATGTGACCAGAGTTGAACACGGCATGGGGCATGATGACCACTAAATGTCTAGGGTTTCTAGACTGAAAACATGTGGGAGGTAATTACTTAAGGTCTGTAAATATAAAATAGGTGATAGCTGGACCATGATCATTTTCAATAGTCAGATTACATTGGAAGCCAGGAGAAAATACCAGTACCTTCTAACAGCAAACATCCTTACCTGAACCCCAATCATCCCAAGTTAGGCATCCCCAACCTTTTTTTCCTACTATGATCCTTCTTCATAGGTATAGAGCACCTGATAGGAAATGACACCAATCAGCCAAATTTTGCGTGTCCTCAGCCTCTTGCTCAGGGCATGTGAAAGTGCAAAAGCCCAAATCTCAAAGCCAATTATGCCAGTTGGAAGAAATCGATGAGACACTTCCTTCTCAGTGCATTTATGTCAGTGAACTTGATTTTCCTAACTTAAAGCAAAGCCTTTCATAGCAAAAGAGATACCTAAAGACCACAATAAAAACATACATAAGATTATAAACTGGAGAGGACAGCCCTATTTTAGGCTTATTGTCAGAAACATGAGAGCTTAGACACTAGAGAACATAAGTCTGAGACTCACAGAGTTAAAAGAAATCACTGAAATCAAAAGATCTCCAGTGTGAAAGAATCTGAATATTTGGAATTAAGGTAAACTAAAGTGCTAATTTGGTATTTAAACAGGCAACATATTCTCTAATAGAGATGAATTTCTGTGAAGGTAGAGCAGTCCAAAGACGACTCTATTTCTGATTTTTAACTGCAGAGTTTGGGGTCCACAAAACCACCCTCACTTCTGACACCAGTTGCATGTTCAGAGATCTCCAAGACCACCCTAAGATTTGGTAACTCTCTGGAAGGACGAAATACTCACTAAAAGCTGTTATACTCGTCGCCACACTGTATTACAGTGAAAGGATACAGGTTTAAGTCAGCACAGACAGAATCCAGAAAGGTGCCCTGCACAGAGCTTCCAGTTGCCTTCTCCCAGTGGAGTCACAGAAGCACTAACTGTCCTGGCAACAATGTGAGACCATTCGTGGAATACTTTCCCTCTAGCGTTGCTCATCTTATGTCCGGAGACTTGACTGGGGCTTGGTCACATAGACTAGGCTGACTGCTCATGTGGCTGACTTGTCTCCAGCCCCTCCAGAGGTCAGGTGAATACCGTGTGACCATCACCCTAAACCACACGGGACTACCTGGTGTGGCCCAAAGCCCCCAGGTAAAGACATTTATCAGGCATGGCATTCCGAAAGTTTAGAGATCACTTACCAGGAAACTAGAGAAAAGGCCAGCCCACCAAATCACCAGATTTGGGTGAGATCAATTCTTCACTACACTTTTTTAAAGCTGTCTCTAACATGAGAGTTTTTGAACAATTAAGAACTAAGAATTAACCATGAAAACCCATAGTTAAGGATTCTCTTGTTAAAGTTTAAGTGGACTTCAGACCCAGCTATTTATTTAAAATGTCTGAGTTCTAAATGCACAATGTTTTGCTTTCATCAAGCAAATGTAAGAGCATTACTTCTGATAGCTGCTGTTAAAAAAAGAAGAAAAGAAAAGAAAAAAAAATACCTGAAGAGGAAGGAATTCTGTCTTCAGACTGCCTCCAGACTCAAGGCTGCACCATCAGCTCTTGCTGGAGTTTCCATTCTGCCGCCCTGTCCTATACATACTGGACGTGCTAGCCCCCATAATCACATGAGCCAGTTCCTCAAAATAAATCTCTCTCAATATATTAAAAAGAAATCTGACTCCTGGAGAAATCTGTATTGAAAGGCATTTTAAGATCGTCAAAAAACATCTGAAGACACGATGACTGCTTCCTCAAAGCAACCTCTTCCTACCTCTGAGTGTGTAACTGTGTGTAAAGGTTATAACTAGAACGTACTCTATAGTAACAGTTTTTATAAGTTGCCAAAGACTGGACGAGCTGGGCCGAAATCACCTATGGTGTCTATTGAAAGCGTAGACTTTTCTCAACCCCATCCAAGACTAAAGCAATGTCAGGGTGTCACCTTAACAGATAACTTGATATTCTGGGTTTTCACTTTATATTCTGCTAAACAGAGGTCATACTTTAAAATGACTTCAACTACATCCTATGTTATGAATGCAGTATTAATACCAAACAACTCCTGTAAAGATTGCAATTATGGGGGTAGGTATAGCTGAGTGGTAGAGTGCATGCTTAGCATGCACTAGGTCCTGAGTTCAACCCCAGTATCTCCATTAAAAAAAAAAAAAAGCCATTAGATACGTTTCTTGTTGAACTAGCAAGTCTTTTAAAACTAATTACTAGTTTTCTGATGAGAGAACAGCTGAGTGCCAGGTTCATAGCTAACTAAAAAAGGGCACATCACAAACTTCTACCTTCCTAGAAATAGGAATTTTCTTAAGGAATTGGAAAGTACTATGTGAATTCTAGAGTATTCTTTGGTGTGTGATTAGGCACTGACTCTCTAGTCTCACAGCCACCAGCTGAAATAGCAATAGGATTTGCCTACTTCTAAAAATGCTAAACATGAAGACCCCACTGTATGTACTAGTGCGATGTGAGCTGAAAATTGACTCAGGTACAGACCAATTTCGGGACTACACCTCCAAATGTAGATTGGTAAACTAAATGTTCTTTTGGTTACTTTAGCTGGATTGGGTGACACTGACTTGAACTAAAAGTTTACTGAATCTGGAAGACTTTCTATTTCCAGTGCTGAACATTGCTAACATCAGACTCCATTGACAAGCTAGCTATCTGCTTAGAATACACATTTCAGGAACCTGGAGCTCTCATATATGAATACACTGTGCGTTCCTTAGCACAGATAATGTACCTCAAATGAGTGAGTCCTCATGGGGAGGCACTTTGTTCACACTTTCCCAACCTCTAGGGAACCTGGAGGCAACTAGCAATACAGATCTTCGGGAGAAGAATAGTGCACCTCAGATTGCATTTCAATTTGTCATTCTCTGTAGCATCTTAAAACATGTAGACTTAGGGTGGGAGTCAGGTTTTTTAAAGACCAGAAAAAGACCTCAAAGAAGTCAGGGTGGTAATTTACCATGAGCTCTAATGTAACATGGGCCTGCTGTGTATCTGGAATCTGAATACAGAAATCAGGGGACAGAAGTCAGTGATCAAATTCAAATCACAAATTTGTTCTGATGAATAATATCCTGAATATCATAAACTGTCAATATTCATAGCTCTTAGCAAAGGATGTTGGCTTAATTCTGTGAGAGAAAGTGTGATCGTTTAACAAGTGATCTAGTTACCACACCAACTCCCCAGATTCCTTGCAATCCATTATGAATAAAATGGATCATTGTGGAAGATGGGATCAAGATCTCCTAATATTAGGAAAAGTCAATTGTCATTGAGACATAACTTAAGAAGCCTCATTCCAAGCTGGGAAATTTTCCTATCATTAAACTTGTGGGTAGTGAGACAACTTGTGGTTAAAAGTAACAGAATCTGAGTGAAATACCAAGAAACTTGGTTAACATCCTACACTCAGGATCCTGGGGCTTTGTAGTATCTTGCTGACAACTTGAGTCAGCATCCTAACTAGTTTTGAGGAAATAACACGACCTCCTGCCAACATGGAACCTCTCCACAAACACAAGAGAAGTTATGAATAAGCATTAGCATGTGATACATGCCACAAGCAACTAAAGAGATTGCAAAGACAAATTTTTATCAGTTTTTATAGCCAAGCTGATAGTTCCCATTACATGTATGTTATCAAGACAGATGATAGCTAAATACTGAAAAACACCACTGGTCACACAATTATCCTTAATTCGCAGGTAATTGGGGTGGCCGCTGTATTTAATGTTGGGTACAAAGAGCTGATTGTCTTGACTGAGACTGTACCTGGACTCGGGGTCAGTGGCACACATCTTGGGACCTCTATGATTGAAATGACACAATTCCACTGGGAAGTCAATTCACGGATCTCTGTGTCAAGGTAGAAAGTAATTCATTTTAGACTCACCCTTTCTTATCCTCAACAATTCACATCCCTGCAGGGATGAGGGGTCCAAGAGGCTACATCATTGTAGGGGCCCCAAAATGGGATTGAGTATGGAGAACTGCTCTATTTCCTGTCCTGTGTATTTCTACAAAGCTAAGCCAATGTTATGCTAAGTTAAAGCCTACTGTGTCTGGTGGACATTAATCCAAACACATGACCACTGCTGGTAGTCATCCATCTGTCCTGATAATTCACCTTCACCTTCCAATGGACTCTAATAATTCAGTGGGGTCTTTTTTCTTAGTTTCTCAAATATCTTTGTTCTGTCCTGTAAGTTCACCTTCCCTGGTGGTATTGGCAACTATCAGACACTGAGCCTGTGCTGCAAACTTCCCAGCATCAATCAAAGGGTGTATGATCCCCTTGGATGAAGAGCTCAAGGCACCAAATACAGACAGTAAATCTTCCCCTGGCCCACAACAAACCATGTGCACTATGGAGAAGCAGACCTGGGGTGGGGTGCGGGGCAGAAATATCCTTGTATGACTTGTCAATCCTTAAAGTGTAAGAAGGGCAGGAACACTTACCTGGGGTGAGGTGTAACACCAAAATGGGCAAAGACCACTAGCTATGAGCTGTGAATGTTTTCATACCAAAGCCGTAGTTTGGGTCTGAGAAAACCCCTGTAGGTAATAGCTGTTAAATAAGTAACAATTTCCAAGAGTGGGCTCAGTAGAGATGAGGATCGTACAACCTCAGGGAACAGATGGAGAAAGGGGCCTCCACGTAGGAAGAAGAGCCGAGCAACTCAGGGTCTAAAATTCAGCAGAGTGGCTGGGATGCTGAGGAATCTCCAGGAGTACTGCAGTCTGCTTACTTTAAAAACTCAGAGCTGTTCACAGGTTTTGCCTCTGTGAGGGCCAAGCAGTAATACATCCCTTATGTGCTCTTCGCATCCGTTCTGAGTACAGGAGTTGCAAGGGAGAGGAAGGAGCAACTTAAAACGCAAGCCTCTTTAAGTGGTAATCTAATAGTGGTATCCAGGTTGGCTGCTACAGAGGAAAACTGGAGAAAAGGGAACCCTCCTACACTGCTGGTGGGAATGCAGTTTGGTGCAGCCACTGTGGAACAGTATGGAGAGTCCTCAAAAGACTAGGAATACACTTACCATATGACCCAGGAATCCCGCTCCTGGGCATATATCCAGAAGGAACCCTACTTCAAAATGACACCTGCACCCCAATGTTCACAGCAGCGCTATTTACAACAGCCAAGACACGGAAACAGCCTAAATGTCCATCAACAGATGACGGGATAAAGAAGAGGTGGTATATTTATACAACGGAATACTACTCAGCCATAAAAACCGACAACATAATGCCATTTGCAGCAACATGGATGTTCCTGGAGAATGTTGTTCTAAGTGAAGTAAGCCAGAAAGAGAAAGAAAAATACCGTATGAGATTGCTCATATGTGGAACCTAAAAAATAAATAAGTAAATAAATACAAAACAGAAACAGACTCATAGACATAGAATACAAACTTGTGGTTGCCAAGGGGGTGGGGGGTGGGAAGGGACAGACTGGGATTTCAAAATTCGTAGATACTGACAGGCATATGCAGAATAGATAAACAAGATTATACTATAGCACAGGGAAATATATACAAGATCTTGCGGTAGCTCACAGTGGAAAAAAATGTGACAATGAATATGTGTATGTTCATGTATAACTGAAAAATTGTGCTCTACACTGGAATTTGACACAACATTGTAAATGACTAACTCAAATGTAAACAAAACAAAAGAACAACAATAAAAAATAAACCTAATTGCCTCCCCACTAAAGCAAACAGAACTGCCCCCAAATTTTTAAAAAAAATTTTAAAAAGTTTTAAGTATATTATGGCCCAGGAAAAGAGTTACCATGCTCCTGAGCCATACAATATATGAGAACTATTGCCCATCCCTTGTTAAGGGAATATCAAACAGTTTCCTTTAAATAGACTGGGGGAAAAAAACAACATTGCCAGATTCTCTAGCATGCCTCCAGGAAGCAGCTTTTACATTCTTGGTGGAGAGAAGTTTAGAAGTTGTTTGGCATTCCCCGCTCTGTGACTCTTATCTCAAGGCCAGCAAAACCACAAGGTCGTCAGCTACCAAATATAGTAATTCTAATTATGCATTAAGTGCCTGACACCTGACTTTCTCTGGGACTCCATTTACCAACTAGACTATACCACCTAGAGGAGAGCCCCTGCTCTAACAGGGACCATGACGGTGCTGTTGACTTCTGGGTATCAATGTCAACTCAAACGCCAGATAACTTTCAACGTCTTGGTAGTCCCTTGTTTCTGTATAAAATTGCCTGAGTAAATAGCCATAGTTACCTTTAAGGAAGGTTTCAGGAAATCAGTATGGTATATTAAAACATTGCTTTTCATAGTTCTTCCACTTAGGGATCCAGGTACCTCTTTAGTTAATGAGTTCCAGATCCTAATATTGGCACAGATCTGGGAACTGAGCAAGAGACTATCAGTGACCATCCTCAGCCTTCTAATCTTCCATGATCGTCTTGTTCTTATACATGGTAAACAGAGCCTTGCTGTTTGTCCATCTGTTTTGGCCCTTGGGACACAAAACCCTATTAACCATCTTTATGATTCTCTGTAGAGCGACCCCCTTTGATTTTGCCACTTTTTAGAGTAATTTCAGCCTTCTGACTTGGGGTGACGTGCTTCCACGTGGCCTCTGCTATGGCCCCATTGCTGTAACTACCTTTGCTTCCATCAGCAGTGGTATGCAGAGGAGAGAGAGCCACCATTGAACTTCTTGTGGTGCTGGTGCCCATGACACTAGGCTTTTTATGATGGCTTTGAGTGTTGTGTCCTCTGTGTCCTCCCACTGAACATAATTCTCTGATGGTCTTCTGCCCTTATATGATATGTCTATGACAACATGACCATTCCCTCTTTCTTCCTCTATCTTCCAGGACAACATAAGTATTTTCATTTTGCTGAGCATTAGCCATGATTGTTTTCAAACTTAAAAAATCCACCCTAGCAGTGAGTTTATGCAAACCCCTATGGTCCATGCAAGGGTAATAAATCCCACATCCCAAGAATGTACCCCCAAGCTGAATTTTTCCATTTTTTCTTGATCAAGGGGTATATAATGGAATCTATCCCCAAAATCCAATCCCAGGGGCATTCTTGTCTCCTGTCAGTGTGTGCTAATTCTGAGAACTCTCCTGCTGTACAGTTACTTTCCTCCCTTATCAGGCCCTGCCTGCCCCCAGCAAGGGTATGCTGTCTTCTAACCCTAGTTACCAGCCTGGCAGCCCCAAAAGAGGAAGTGAGAGCAGCTCCTCAGGACACCTGTTGCTTCTTACTTTCTTACTTGAGAAAGTGGGTCACCTCTGAAACCCATAAGCATCTAGGGTAACTACGCCAACATACTCAGTGGCAGCCATCCAGATGTCCCCATGCCAAGTCTTGTTGTTCCAGGTTTTTCCAAATAGAGCCCTGACCTTAAAATGTTACACTTTGGGCTAAGCACCCAAACATCTCCTGAGGTCTGTCTCAGTTATCATCAGCCTGCTGCTCAGACTGTGTGTGTCACTGCAAGAGAAGAGGGGCTTTTGTCTGTTACCAAACACTCTGGTTCTCACTTATCCACTGGCTGCTTGTTAATAGCCCACAATCTCACTATCCTGCTGGACATCAGAGAAATTTAAAAACAAACTTCTGTCTGAGGGTTCCTCCTACCCTACCATTGGCCTGAGTTTTTCAAATGCTTAAATCATCACCCATGCAACAGTGTTTCCCTTTTCTGAGATGTTTTCTTAGTTCACCACCAGTGGAATATTTAGCAAATGAGCCACTGTGTTGTGCAAGGAGCTACCTGTGCCCTGCCTACTAACAAGGATGACATTCTTTTTCATCTACCAGGCAGTTCACGAGCAAGTCCCAGATCTCCACCTTATCTTCTGCTTGCTGGAACCACCCCTAGTCCTTGAAGAAGCAGAGCACAAGATAGGATTAAACATGCGAGATTTATTGGAGGGTATTTCTATGTGAGAAAATGCAGAGGGTATCAAAAGATACTGAGTGAGCCATCAGATCATAATGCTCATCTCTGTGAATGATTGAGGGGAGGATAAGGAGCAAACAGACTGTATTTCTAAATTCAGGTGTGAGCTGGTGAAGAAGACAGACTTTCCAGAGGGTGGAACAAAGTGACTTCTGAAAGGTTATAGCAGATGACTGGAGCTCAGTTTGTGTCTGCCCAATGGTAGATCCATGCAAGGGCTTTCTTCCTTCTTTAAGGCTGAATATGAAGACACAAATTCCAGAACTTGAGAAGGTCATCTTTAAAAGGAAAAAGATAATCAGTGCAGAGTAGTAGCATGAAGCCTAGATGAATATTTAGCCAAGGAGATGTTCTTACTCAGAATCCATTGCAGCTGGCTAAAGGAGAGGCGTATGTTTAGAAAGAAGACATGGAAATAGTTTTGTATTTTCCTCAGGGTCTATAGGATCATACCAGAATGCGGTTCCCATGTATACTAGAGGAATGTCAAGAGAAGAATTGTAAGAGAAACTTTTTCTTCTACATCTTGAGCCTAGTTGGGTTGAATATAGCAAAGTAGTCAGGAGTTTGGGCTTTGGAACTTTCCAGATCTGATTTCAGATCTTGACAACAGGAGCTTGAGGCAAATTACTTTATCCCACTAGTTAAGTACAAGTGACCTCATTCTATGAAATGCTTGAATAGCATGGCCTAGAGAAGTCATGAGGATTAAATGACAGGATACTATCTGAAGAACAGTAACACTAACTTTAGACAGTTAAGACTAATGTGTAAAATCAAAACTACACTCAGCAGACATTCCAAAGTTCCTTAAATTTTATCTCTCCAGGCAGTCATGGTGCTGGTAAGGTAAACTAGTGTAAGCCGGCTGTAGTGACTTTATCCCGCAGAATTCCTCTGCTTGAGCTGGGTTTCCTCTCCATCTCAAGGTACTCACAGATGACTATGAAAACTAGAGGAAGCGTTAGGGGTAGCAGGAAAAAGGGAAGATAAAAAGGCTGACTCATGGGGGCTGGGCAGGAAATAAGTGCACAGGAACCAGCCAGTAATTGAAGTGACCAGGTGGGGTGAGGCTGGGGGCTAGGCTGGGGACAACCTGTCTTGCTTTTCTTACCCTGTGTGCTCTGTATGTTCTCCATCTTTCCCTCCAGATCTCTGTTCTATGTCCCCAGAAGTTGACATTTGAGCTACTGCTTTTCTCTTCCCCTGATTTCTAGGTGGGCTCAGCCAGTGTGTGGCAGGGAGACAAGAGGGTGAGACTAGAGATCAAGAACTTATTCCTCAGCTCCACTTCTGCCAGGCACATTTGGCAGTGCTGCAGTTTTTTACCAAAAGGCAAGAACTCCTGAATAGTGACCCCCACCTGCCGTACTTGTGTTGTGGCAGCTGCTGCTTGCTCACCTGGTAGGCCTGACTTAGGTGATGCTGCTCAGAGGTTAGTCCTGGGGCTCCACCATCCCTTGTCAGTTTCCTTAACCCTTCTCAGGCTTCAGAGATAGTCTCTCTTTAATTGACTCACTTCTTCGGTGTATCAGACCAGAACCCAATAGTACACAATCTTCATCAGTATCATCTCTTGAAAATCTGTCTGCTCCCTCAGCAGGACACAGTCTGAAAGCTGACGACTTCACAAACTAGTTCCAAAGGCAAAAGAGCGATACTTCCGTGGCAGTCACGGATAAGCTATCTTTATCGTAATTTCTCAGTATACAGTAAAAGGGGACTTGCCTACCTCACCCCTTCTTCCTATCTAACCGGCTTTCATATAAATTGATGCTAAACTACACAAAATGTAATCATGTGAAGAAATTTTGTTTCCCTCCAGAAAAGGGAGTCCTTGAATGGAAAAGTCAGGACTTGCCAAGTGAATGTGTTCTGTTCTGACACCTGTCCCCCTTAGTGTTTATCTTCCTCCCCTGTTAGTCACAAAGGTGTGTCAGTGTCTGTCTTCCCTTCCCATGCCATCTGAGTCCATCACTACTGAGTCACATTTGGGGCAGTGAGTCCCCCTAGGTTTGGGCAGAGAAGTCATGTTCTAGGAGGATCTCACAGTCCAAAGG
The DNA here is from genome assembly GCF_048564905.1 of Vicugna pacos. NCBI lineage: Eukaryota > Metazoa > Chordata > Mammalia > Artiodactyla > Camelidae > Vicugna > Vicugna pacos. The sequence continues at coordinate 29,032,113 of NC_132996.1, read as the reverse complement.
GCATAAGAGGCTGAAGTGCACACCTAGTGAATCACGGGCATAAGACATGATTTCGCTTGAAAGTAGGGTGGCCCCTACTATATCCCAGACCTTGATAAATCCAAGCCAGATGTCCTTAGTCACATGAACTGGTTTCAAGCACTGGAGAATGTGGATTTGATCTTTATCCCTATCCTTCCTCATACCTGACAACACACAGCTGTTTTCCTGATAGCTGTTCCTTCTCCATTTCATCTCCTCCTCCTCCTCCCCATCTCTAGGATCATATCATGAAACTCAAAAGTACCATGAGTGAAGGGATGTACTTTAGAGAGGTAGGCTGTGCCTTAAGGTTAACTTTGCTGACCTTTATCCTTTCCTTAAGATTCTAACACTCCTTAACTTCTGCCTCCCTAGTCAGAAAGTCACCCCTTACACCTTAACCACAACAGAAGGTGAGTGTAGCATCCTGTGCAGGGTTGCAGTGAGTGTAGCATCCTGTGCAGGGATGCAGTGAGTATAAGCAATCACGGCACCCAGCTCAGCTATATCCAAGTATATCTGCCAACACCAGCCACAACTTTTACCATTCTACCCCTGCTCACTACCTTCCACATGACTGAATTTTTCCATTTCCCAACTGTGTCATGTTCATTTGCCTCTGATAATTACAGATGTTCTTTTCTGGTGTTGGAATAGCATACTCTCATCTTCCTTGCTCAGCTAACACATGCATGTGGCCCAGCTTCGGTATCATCCTAAAGGGGTCCGTCCTTGTTCTGCACACACTTCGCACTCTGAACTGCCCGCTTACCTGTCTGTTTGCCCAAACAGAACGTAAGTCCCAGGAAAGCAGGGAGCACGTCTGTCTCATTCACTAGTGTGATCCCTGTGTCAGCACAGTGCCTGGCTATGTTGATAGTAAAACAAAGTCCTCCTTAAGGGACATGGAGGTGTTACTGAGGGTCCTGTATCGGCGTTAGCGAATTAGAGGCCTCTTTAGCCTCCTTCGGTGTAGTTCTGGGCGGATTGCACCCTTTTGAAGTCCCCTTACAAGAAAACTCATTCTCCATGCCTTGGAAACTTACACAGGAGCAAGATCCGAAGTGGGATGCCCAAGGGTCCCCAGTCTGTTCATTCTTATAGGTTGGGAACTTTTCCTGATGACCTCTGATCCTTTTCTAGGTTCTCCATCTATAAGATGTTGTTACCTGAGCTGGATAGTGTCAGCAGGAGCCTGGGCTCTGCAAATACCTCTGGCACCTATCAGCATTCTGGTCAGGGGAATTTCTCCTGAACTCAACCTTTCCACTTCCTCCATGGAGAAGAAAAATATCAGGCTTTGTCCCAGAAGGATGGACACAGAATCTAAATCTAAATTACAACTATCCTTGGCATGTCAGGGTCGGTTCAGAGACGTCTAGGTCTATGGAGGACTGGATCCAAGTTCTGCCCTTGTTGTCTGGACTGGCTAGTTTCTGCAGCTCTTCTAAGGACACCAAACAGAAATCAGGCCTTTCTAGAGGAAGTGTGAAGAATCATCTTGGGATTAGAGTTTACCCTGTTGATCTCCAAAGATGTTCCGTATCCCTACAGCACTTGGAGATGGCAGTCCTGAATTAACTTCAAGACGGACAAATGCCATATCTTACTTTTAGGTAATAGCCAGACTTCCCCCTCACTCTGGTTTACATTTATGTCCCAACCTAAAATCCCATTTCTTAGAAAGGAGAAAAGTCAAAGGAGGTTCTCCCTTGGGTGTACTAAAGGGATGTTCTTGAGTTGGTGGGGCATCACGCTTTAGGTCATGTGGCCGTTGAAACTCAGAATGCTTGGGTTTGCAAGCCAGCGAGGTGGCACGCCAACCGTGTGACTTAATCTTTACTTCAGGAGCAAGTGGGAATAACACCTCTCTCTGGCAACTCTCCTGAGATGCTGTACATAAAGGGGCTAGTAAGGAAACAAGCACGCCAGGCTCTCAGACAGCACTGTTATTAACGTCACTGCTGTTTTTGTCTCTGGGAGGAAGGCAGCTATGCTCGCCACTATACAACCAACGCCTCCTGCCTCTGGGAGGGATTAAGCCTGGGTGAGATCCTCAATTGTCTCCTTAAGACCAGGAGCCAAGATAACAAGGCGGAGGCTAATGAAGTAGAATCAATACGGAAAGAAACTAATTTTTACTCCTATTCCCTTTTCAGAGGATCCTACTTCTCTGGCACCTCAGGAAAAGCTAGGAACTTCTAGAAGCTTGCTACCTGCTCCCCATACTTAAGCAGTTTTACACAGAATGTAGAGTCGCTGCAGTATACAGGGTTATTTTTCTGTGCCTGTGTACGTGTTATACCACCAGTCCAGTTAGAGTAGGAATGTCATTCCACACAGATTCACAGCTAGCTTTGGAAACCTGGTTTGGGAATCACCTCACCCAGTTGGTGAACTCTGCCCTTAGAGTTTAAATGTTTTTTTGTACCTAGATCTCTTGGATGATATTTAAAAATAAGAATTCAGAGACTGGTGGCCAGGATGGTGGAGTACAGGTTGCTGGAGCTCACCTCCTCTCTCACCAAAATCACAACTACTGCAGTACAATTGATAAAAAAAAAGACTGGAAACTACTGGAAACTACCAGAAAAGATCTTCTATAGCTAAAAACTTAAACTATGCCAAGACTGGCAGGCAGGGTGGACTTATGGTGCAGTCAGGTCCCACACCCCCTGTGTGGGTGACCCACACACTGGACAATAATTATATTGCAGTGGCTCTCATGGGAATGAGATCTGAGTTCCACATCAGGCTCCCCAGCTCGGGGGCCTGGCACCAGAATAGGAGCCCCCAGAGTGTGAGGTTTTGAAGGCCAGAAGGGCTTGATTACAGGAGCTCTGTGGAACTGGGTGAAACAGACTTTATGCTTAAAGGTCGCACACAAAAATCTCAAGCTCACGGGACCAAAGGCAAAAACAATAATTTCATAGGAGCCTGGGCTAGACCTACGTGCTAGTCTTGGGTCTCCTGGGGAGGCATGGGGCAGCTGTGGCTCACCCTGGAGACAGAGACAAGTGGCAGATATTCAGGGTGTTCATCTGAATGAACTCTCCTGGGGGGCTGACATCTTGCTTGCACATTAGCACTTGGCCCCACGCAACAGCCTTTAGGCTCCAGTGCTGGGACGCCTCAGGCCCAACAACAAGCGAGGCGGTGGCATATCCCTACTCATCAGCAGACAGACTGCCTGAGGAATCCCTGACCCGACAATGGCCTCTATACATGCCCCTACACACGGCCCTGCCCACCAGAGGGCCAAGACCCAGCTCCACCCACCTGTGGGCAGGCACCAGCCCCTCCTGCCAGGAAGCCTGCACAGCCTTCTAGACCAGCCTTACCCACCAGGAGAGAGACATCAGAAGCTAGAAAACCTTGATCTTTCAACCTGCAAAACAAGTCCAAAGACACAGGCCAGAATGTACCCTGGGACCAGGTGGCTACAGGCCCTTGGGTGACGGGAGTAGGGCACTGCTGGGATGCATAGGGTATCTCCTACAGAGGGCCACTTCTCCGTGGTGGAGAAACATGTGTCCTGCCACGCACACATAAAAATACAAATAGAAGTGTATACAAACAAAATGAGGCAGTAGAGGAATACTTTCCAAAGAAACAAGACACAACCCCAGGAGAACAACTGAGTGATGTGGAGATAGGCAGTCTACTCAAGAAAGTTCAGAGTTATGGCTCTAAGGATGATCAAAGATCTCAGGAGGAGAATGGATGAACGGTGAAAAGATAGAAGTTGTTAGCAAAGATGTAGCAAAAATGAACAACCAGAGGTGAATACAATAACTGAAATGAAAAATACACTAGAAGGAACCAATAGCAGACTAAATGAGGCAGAAGAACAAATTAGTGAGCTGGAAGACAGTAGTGGAAATTGCTGCCACAGAACAGAAAAAATAATAATAAAAAAAGGCACTCTGAGACCTCTGGGACCATGGAAAGCACATTAGCATTTGCCTTATAGGGGCCTCAGAAGTAGAAGAAAGAGGAAAAGTTCCTAAGAAAATACTCGAGGAGATAATAGCTGAAAAGTTCCCTAACCTGAGGAAGGAAACAGTCACCCAAGTCCAGGAAGCAGAGAGTCCTATACAGGTTTGATCCAAGAGGAACACACAAAGACACACAATTAAAATATCAGAAATTAAAGATAAAGGGAGAGCATTAAAAGCATCAAGGGAAAAACAACAGACATACAAGGGAACTCCCATCAGACTATCAGCTTGTTTCTCAGCAGCAACTCTTCAGGCCAGAAGGGAGTCACAGGATATATTTTAGAAGATGAAAGGGGAAAGTATGCAACCAAGAATACTCTATTCAGCAAGGATCTAGTTTGGATTTGATGGAGAAATCAAGATTTACAGACAGGCACAAGCTAAAAGAATTCACCACCAAACCAGCTTTACAATAAATGCTGAAGGAAATTCTCTAGGCTGAAAAGCAAAGGCCACAACTTAGAAATAAGAAAAACATAAAATGGAAAATCTCACTGGTAAAAACAAACGTACATAAAGGTAGGAAATCACTCTTGCACAAATTAGTATGAAGGGTAAAAGATAACAGTAGTAAAAATCATCTGTATCCACAATAATTTGAGATACACAAAACAAATGTAAAATGTGATGTCAAAAACAATCAAGAGGAGAACAATGCAGGGTAGTTAAAATAGGTTTGAAGATAAGAACAGGAGCTTAAAGCAATCACATGTATACAGAATGTTATACCAAAACCTTATGGTAACTGAAAACCAAAAATCTACAATAGAAAACAAAAGAAAGGAAGGAAATAGACCTAAAATAACCCAAAACCATTGACGAAAAGGCAATGATAACATGTATGTGGAAAATGACCTTAAATGTAAATGGACTAAATGCTCCAACCAAAAGACAGACTGGTTGAGAAAGAGAAAGAAAATACAATATGCTATCACTTATGTGGAATCTGAAAAAGGACACTAATGTACTTATCTACAAAACAGAAGTGGACTCACAGATAAAGTAAACACACTTATGGTTACCAGGCGGAGGGCCGAGACCCAGCCCCACCCACCAGTGGGCAGGCACCAGCCCCTCTTGGTCATTCATAAATAGGGACGCTAATGTGCAGTATAGGTAAAGCATCTTGACAAACCCTGACATATAAGTGGTAGAGCCAGGATTTGGGGTCAAATCTGAGCTCATCCTTGTTTGAGAGATTGGTATACTGGTGGTTAAGATCTTAGACATAAGCCCATAGCTGCCTGATTCTAACCGCCAGTACTGACGCTAGACATGTGTTCTGGACCAAGTTACCCCTGTACATGAAGTCTTCATCCTCATCTGAATTTGATTCCACCCCTGAGTTTCACTCCTTTTATGAGGTTTCCCACCGTCTTTATTCCTGTATCTAGCTCCCTGCATTTATTATGGATTCCTTGTATATTTATCCTACCCATAAACTTCCTCTGAGCCTGAACCCATCCGGTCCCTCGCCTCCCTGTAGCCACCGTACGTGGGGCATTGATAGGGTACACTTTCCTGTTTCCCAGCACTTGGGAGGATTCTGCTAGAGTCTGAAGCAATCGTGGATCTACAGTTAGATGAGAATTCCCTTCAGATACATATCCTCTTAGATAAATCTATTTGGCTAGATACCACTTGGATATGTCAGTTAATTTAGGTGTCAGAATGACTTGGCAAATGTGAGGCTGTATTATCCTAATGAACAAAGTTTTAATTCTTTCCATGGAATGAAATCCATATCAAACATCACCAAGTATTCCTCTTGTCTAATATTCTCATCCCCTTATTGCCTTGGGCTGCTGTACTTTTCTTCCTTTGACTACCAGGCTTTGAACCTTTTACTCTTAGTAAAACAATGATATGAGAGGTGAGCTATTATAATCCACAATTCTCAGATTATGGAGCAAGGCCCAGAGAGGCTATATGCCTGAGGTTTACATAGATAGTGTTGAAAAATCAAAAGTTTAGGGTTCATACACCCTAGATACAAACTCTACGTTTTTCATTCCTAGTTTGCTAAGAGTATTAAAATTCATGTTGTCAAATTTTTCTACATCTATTGACATTTTTCTTTAGCCTGTGATAAATTACAGCATTTATTTTGAATGCTGAGTCAGCTGTGCACACCTGAAATAAACCGCACTTGGTTGCAGAGCATATTCATTGTTGGATTTGTTTCGCGGAGAATTGTTGCATCTGTGTTCGAGGTAATTACCGGTAAACCCACGTGGGTTAGGTACCTTGTTTTGGAAGGTTATTAATTGACTAGTTTTCTTTAATGAACATTATCACACTTAATTCTCTTTGTTAGAGAATGCCAGATATTTCCAGAGCACGTAGTGTCTCACTCCTGACCTCACACCTAAACTTCTTTCAGGGAGTGTTAAAAGTCTGTGACTGCAGTGGCTAGTGACTTAATTCCTGTAGAACCAGATGGCAAGTGGCATTCTGAAGTTTGCAGTGCTCCCTCATGGTCATAGCTGTTACCATGGTTTGTGGGGCATTTCATGGCCATTTTGTCTCATGTTGCTAGGAATGCTTATTCCTAGTTTAGGTGAAGATTTCATTGATAGGCCCCTCAGTGTGCTATTACTGGACTCGGCCCTATTAACAGTTGCCCAAAGTCTCTGGACCACCTGTCTTCCTAGGCTGATGTGGTCTATGAAACAATTCCCTTGTGTTGCTTCTTCCCGTTACACTTTACAGTGATTGATATTATATAGAACCGCAAACCTGGTCAGCTGTTTCAGGTGACCTGGTTACTTTGTCAGAGGCTCAGTCAAACATTTGGTAATACAAGAAATAAATCTTAAAAGATGGAGAATACAAATAACAGTTTATTAGTAAGAGTTTACACTGAGAACTCTCATTACATGTGGCCCAGTATATCTCCAGGTTGTCTGTTTTGTAATTGTCTTTAAGGGAAATGTTACACAGGCATTGTTCATAAGACGCCCAGCCCAATTTCTCAGTGTTATTAGGCTGGTGGTCCTTAGTATGATTTAATTGTTCCCAGCATACAGGGGGACCTTAGACTTAAATGATTGGAGACTGTTGGTGTTAGCCATAAATTCCATCCCCAAAACAAGGGAAGTTTTATCTTTGAATTTTTTCTTGTTGCCCTGATTAAGCTTGAGTAACTTTGAAAATTATACTTATGGCCACGGTCAGAGCAAGTATGATTGGCCAAGTGGGGGAGTCCCATCTAGTAATACCAATGCTAGCCCAAATATAAGTTTAACTTACTCTAGAATAAACTTCCTAAGGGCCATCCAATTAAAGCCTTGAAGTGCAGAAATCCACCAAGGTAACCCAGAAGTGCTGGATATCAGTAATTGACCATCAGCCCAACAGTTGGATTAATTTTAAACTCTGCATACAGTTGTGCCCAAGAAATACATTCAGCTTGTAAGCAAGGGTGTGAGCAATCAAAGTGACTAGTATAGAGCCCTGGTCCAGCATCTTGGGAGCTGTCTACGTCAGATGTTGTCTTTCTCTCATCCTGATCTGGTAGTTTTCCCTTTGAGAATTGTTTCAAGGTGACTTCGAGGTCAGCGGCCCTCTCTATAAGCCAGTACAGCACAGGAGCCCGTTCTAAGTGGGAAATACTAATCCAAGAGTCAGTTCTTCTCAGTTGAGCTGTGCATGAGCTAGTTAACAGTACTTGGTAAAGGCCCTTCCATTTTGATTGGAGATAGTCCTTTTATGCATACTGGAAAAGACATCATTGAATCTCTTGGTTGCAGGTCATAGGGCATCTGATCTTCATCCAAAAATTGATTCTGAAGCTTATCTCAGTAATCTAACTTAGTGTCTCTTTAATAATTTAAGCTCTTTAATTAAACTTTACAATAATAACAAGGAACTATCTGGGAATTGAGTCTTAGGCAGTCAATACAGACTTCAGTTAACAACTAGAACTTAATAACCACTGAAACAATCTTTTTCTCTCAAATACCCTCATTTCTACCAAATAGAGCCAAATTAAGACAAGAATAATTTCTTTGCAATATAATTCTGACTTCAATAAACTGGGGCTGATTTATGTAAGTGTAATTGATCATAAAGGCTCTTTTAAAATTATTATTGCTGGAACTTCTGAAGGAATCCCAGATGGAACTTTTAAAAGTCCTCCCAAGACTAGGAAAGCCACACCAAAGGCTTGTCACTGATTTCACCTGCTGTATCTATAGATTTGTGTAAATTTCCCCCCAAATACCTTGAGATTTCTGTACCTGTTAGGAGGTGGCCTTCCTAATTTCCCTGATAAAGGTGCTGGGAACCCAAGTTTTCGATCTCTGGTAGAGAGGAGATAAATTAACCCTTTGTAAGCAGAATTGTACATTTACCAAATAGCTAAATCATAATCAACTTGAGCGGAAGAGTTTCCTTTCATCTAGAAAGCAGACTAAAAGCCAGGTGTTTCAGACAAGACCATAAATTATAACCATTTTCACCAGTTCACTCAGTTCTATGTAACTAACCCTTTCAGTCAACAGTTTTATGAAGCCATCAGGTAGAATTCTCTCAATTCTTACCCAGTTTAGAGGTATGATCTGTAAATTACCAGAAACCTGTACTTGTCAAAAAGTTCTTGCTATGAATCTTGAAGCCGAAGCACCTTTGCAAAAGCATCACAGTAAAACTACCTGTCTGTGCATGACCAAAGACTTGAGCAGGCGCAGCTGAGACCTGATTAGTGCAATTATTGCTGACATACATTTAATAACTACAATTGTGACAACATTTTTAACAGGAACATTCAGATTTTTAGGTATTCCATATAATTTCTAGACTATCTATATTAATAACACTTACCCATACAACCTGAGATTTATTACCTACTTGACAATGCTTTCCATGTAATTTAACATACAAAATCAACCTAATCAGTTTACTATCTCTATTTTGGGAGGTTTCAGGGCCTTTTAAAGCATCTCAAAGTTACCTAGAGGTTAAGGAATTTCATTAGAATTTGATAGTGGAAGCTTGACTCCAAAAATCAAAGTTTAAAACATTTGGTTAAATAGGATCATAGATCACTGTGAAACAGCACTTAATTTACTTCACCAATGTGACAATAAAAGATTTCAAAGGCAAACCCAAAATGGATTACTTAACAGATTTTAAATTTCTTTACCTTTTATCGAAAGCAGCTCAAGAGTCTAAGAACTTCGAACAGAAAGAGAAAATCAAACTCCAATCTTGCATCAGCTTACTTTTAATAATAAAATTATTTACTTAACTTTAGTCTAAACTTAGCTAGTCCTGACCAGGCACAAAATTCTTTATCAGGGTTGCTTTTCCACAGACCTTCCATAACTTTGTATACATAAGTTCATCCCTTATTTTTTTCATCCTGAAACAACTAGTCTACTTTCCTTCCCATAAAATGATGGCATTCCATTCTTAACTTTTACTGAAAATATGCATCCTACTTTCCTACTTCATCCTAAATGTTTCTTGTATTATTTCTAGAAACTTTAATTACACATCTAAATTAAAATTCTTCTTTCCTATTGTATACTGGAATGTTTCACTTATTTCTAAAAGCTTTATATACACATCTAAATTACAACTTTCAACTTTTAACCTTCTAGTGAAAACTAAGAAGTAAGCCATTATGAACTGTCATTTTATATTGGTATTCTGTATACTGGCAAATAAATACCAGTAGTTTCTTTTTAAATGTGCTTTTTTAAATTAAAATCTCAGTGTGACACCAAACATTTAATAATCCTAAATATCTTTATTTTCTCTGTAAAAGGAAGCCAGTGTTCAGTGACCACTTCAGTATCTTATTTGGGAATGACCTAGATAGTCAATAAACTTCTATCATTTTACTTAACTTAGAAAAACTCTTAAAGTTTCAAGTTACCAAAATCTGGAAAGATTATTTTTAAGTAGATATTCCTAAAACATTATTCCTAAAGAATTAAACCAGAAGATCTTATCTCATTTATATTTAATTACTTATAAAAATTTCATCATACCAAGTTATTTTTCTTGCTGAAATTTGCAACAGATAAAAGATCTTACTCAATTACTAAAAGCTAGATAAAACTGAAGTGTTAATGTTGATGACTCTAAAAACATAGCTACATTAATCAAATCAACAAACTAATTTTCATGCCAGGTATTAATGCTAAATATTTCCCACTTCACATGAACCTGAAATGCACGTGGGTTAGATGCTTCTATATTTCTGAGTTGATCGAAGAGCTTATTTTCCTTTCAGCCAGTTAAGTAGAGCTCACTTACAAACTAATGTTGCTAACACCATCCTAAGGTAAAGGCGTGTATTTGTAATGCACACATAGACATGTAAACAGACACAATGAGAACTCTTTTGGCTTCAGCTTAAAACTTAATCCTGAATCAGGCATTACAATATAAAACACTAGTTTATAAATGAAAGTTGGAATAAGTTGAGCTTAAGAACCCTCACCCCTAACCCTTTCTCCTCACTCTCAGGAATCAGATGGCCTGGATGAGTCTGAGAGCCCTGCTAGAACATTCTCAAGGCACAGGAGTGGAAATCAAGTTATAGAACTTACTCTCCCAGGATCAGAATTCTGAAAAGATGTTTTTATCAAGCCAGCTTTCTTTAACAATTGTGTACCCAAGAAAAGAGCCCTTCTGGGCCATTTCCAGGGCAAGATTTTCCTTTTAATTCTCTAACTACTTCAAAGCATAAGTTTTGTATGTCTGTAACCTTAGCTGGGGTGTTTGTCAGAGGCTGGCTTTTTGACACCCCATGTTTCTCTGTCTGTGAGGATCTATTTCCCATTTTAAAGTTGAATTTTTCAGGGATAGAACTTGCTAATAAAATCATGTTGTGGCCAGTGTGCTTGCTGCTTGTGAGCTAAACTCCTCTAGGTGTCACCCTAGTAATTTCAGCTCTTAAGTGCCTGTTTCTCCTTTTGGTCTAAGACCACTGTGTGCACTTGGATCACTGCATGGCCAGTTCTCACCTGGGGTCCCCAGGTGAACATATCTTTTAATGAGTGAGTTTCCCTATGGAACCACAGCGCTCCATGAGGACTCTGCCTCCACCACTCCCATAAATTTCTATTACTTAAGAAAGCCATAACTGACCAGGTGGAGACTTGTCCCTCTTCTTCAAAGCAAAGCTCTCATGTAATATCTTCATTCTTACCCCAACAACTTCTGCTAAGGTGTATAAATTGAGGAAAAGCATTAGACCAGCCTCCTACCTAACCACTCAGCCCAAACTGCTCACTGTCTCTCACCCGAGCCAATCCCAGTGTCTTTGAACAGAGAGGACAACTTTGCCAGTGCCTTTGAACTAGGCGGGCACCTCTGTCAGTGTCTTTAAACTTGGCAACGAGGTACATACAACACCCTGCCAAATAAAACTCATGTTCCTAAGCCAAAAATCAGGAGATGGAAGAACCAGGAAATACACACCCAAATTCATCTTGACCAGAATTCTGGACTCCTGCCTTTTCCTCACTACCTATATTCTTAGACCTTCTATCCTTAGGCTCAATTACTAACCTTGGTTATCAGGAAAGATTGCCTCCTTATTAGCAAACCATATTTGATTTCAAAACATAGGATCATGGATCACTTGGGTGAAAGTTCAGTGTCTAAACTTCTAAAGAAAGTAATTTGCTAGTTGACTTAGAATTGTTCATAAACACATCATTGGCACCACCTGACACCCAGGGTCACCACTGTTCTATTTGTGTAAAAACAAAACCAGCGCCACTTCTCTGGGGAATTTAAAACTTTGTCAGTTTTGATGTGGCCAGTGTTGAACATGACATGAAGCATGCATGATGACCACTAGATGTCTAGACTTAAACATGTGGGAGATAATTACTTAAGGTCTGTAACTTTTAAAATAGATGACAGCTGGACCATAATCATTTTCAGTAGTCAAATACATTACATTGGAAGCCAGGAGATAAAATATCAAAGAGTAATTTCTAACAGCACACGTCCTTATCTGAACCCCAAACATCCCAATTAGGCACCACCAACATTTTTTTCCTACTATGATCCTTCTTCATAGGTATAGAGCACCTGATAGGAAATGACACCAACTGGAGCTGAATTTTGCATGTCCTCAGCCTCTTGCTCAGGGCATGTGAAAGTGTAAAGGCCCAATCTCAAAGCCAATTTTGCCAATTGGAAGAAATGAGATACTTCCTTCTCAGTGCATTTATAATGTTAGTGAACTTGATTTTCATAGTTGAAAGCAAAGCCTCTCATAGCAAAACAAATACCTAAAGATTGCAATAAAAGCATGCATCAGATTATAAACTGGAGAGGACACCCTATTTTAGTGTTATTTTTAGAAACATGAGAGCTTAGACACTAGAACTAGAGAATGTAAGTCTGAGGCTCCCAGAGGTGTTTGTGACCTCATGAAAATTAAAAGAAATCATTCAAGTCAGAAGATCTCCAGTGAAAGAATCTGAATATTTGGGATTAAGTTAAAGTGCTAATTTGGCATTTAAAAAGGCAACATATTTTCTGATAGAATGAATTTCTGTGAAGTTAAAGCAGTCCAAAGACCACTCTGTTTCTGATCATAACTACAGAGTTCGGGATCCATAAAACCACTGTCACTTCTGAAGAGATCTCCCAGACCACCCTCAGATTTGGTAATTCTCTGAAAGGACTCAGAACTCACTGAAATCTGTTATACTTGCTGGCACGCTGTATTACAGTTAAAAAAAAATATAGTTGAAAGTCAGCATAGGCAGAATCCAGAAAGGTGCTCTGCACAGACCTTGCGGTTTCCTCCCAGTGGAGTCACAGAAGCACAAACTCTGCTGGCAACATGTGACCATTCATGGAATATTTTCCATCCAGGGATGTCACCTGAACCCTGTGTCCAGAGACTTGACTGGGGCTTGGTCACATAGACTAGGCTGACTGCCCATGTGGCTAACTTGTCTCCTGCCCCTCCAGAGGTCAAGTGAATACCGTGTGGCCACCACACTAAACCACACTGTTGGACTATCTGGTGGGGCCCAAACCCCAAGATAGACACTTACTATGTGTTGCATTCTAAAAACTTAGAGATCACTTCCCAGGAAACCAGAGAAAAGGACAGTCCTCAATTTGAGTGAAGTCAATTCTTCACTTATTTTAAAACTCCCTAAAGTGAGAGCTTTTGAACTATTAAGAACTAAGAATTAGCCATGAAATCTCACAGTTAAGGATTCTCAATTTAATTTCAAGTGGATCTCAAACCCAACTATTTCTTTAAAAAAAAATGCCTGTATTATATCAAAATGCAATGTTTTGCTTTCATTAAGCAATAAAAGAACGTTACTCTGATAGCTGCAAACAAAACAAAACAAAACAAAACAGCTAACTCCTGGAAAAAAAATCTCACTTTCTACTGAAATACATTTTAAGATTGCTGAAAAACATACCTGAAAATACAATGACTACTTTCTCAAAGCAACCTGTTTCTACCTCTGAGCTGTGTAAGTACGTATAAAGGCTATGACTGAAGCACTCTTCGTAGTAACATTTTTGATAGATCACCGAAACCTGGGCCAGCTGAACAGAACTTACCTATGGGACCTACTGACAGCGGATTTTCCTCAACCCCATCCAAGACTCACTGAAGCAATGTCAGTGGGGCTCAAATATTACTTTGAAATTTCCTGAGTAACTATACACAGTCAAGTTTGGGATATGTTCCACATGGAAATGAAGTTATACACATTAATTTCTTCCACACTAAGCAAAACAGAGGCTCCACCTTACCAGTTAACTTGATATTTTCGGTTTTCATTATTTAGACTTTCTTCTGAACAAATGTTTTACTTTTAAAAAGTGATACTTAACCACATCCTATGTAATGAACTCTGTATTAATACTAAAAAACTCTTGTAAATAATGCAACTATGTAAAAGTTTCTTATTGAAACTGCAAGTCTTTTAAGACTAATTTCTAGTCTTCTGACAAGAAAAAAATTGAGTGCTCCTTTTTATTTAGATGTGACTCCTGGCACATCACAAACTTTTACCTTCCTAGAAATAGTACTTTCCATTTCTTTAAGTTTCTATGACTTTGTCTTTAATTCTAGGATAGTTTTTGGTGTATAATTAGGCACTGACTCTCTAGTCTCACAGCCACCTGCTGAAATAGCAATAGGATTTGCCTACTTTTAAAAATGTGAAACATGAATACGCCACTGTATGTACTAGTGCAATGTGAGCTGAAAACTGTCTCAAGTACAGACGAATTTCAGGACTACACCTCCAAATGTAGATTGTCTGGTACACTAAACAGTTTTATCTTTGCTTATCTGGAATATAAAAATGTCCTTTTGGTTACTTTTGTTGAACTGGTTAATACCTGCATGTGAACTATGAAAGTTTACTGAATCTGAAAGACTTTCTATTCTCAATACTGAACACTGCTAAATGCCAGTTCTTTGACTAGCTATCTGCTTTGGTCCGCCATACAAATTACACATGGTACGGACCTGGAGCTCTCATACATGAATACGCTATGTGTGTTCCTTGGGAGCAAAGATAATATATTTCACATGAGTTTTGAGCCCTCATGGGGAGGCATTTTGTTCACACTTTCCCAATATCTAGGAAATCTTGAGGCAACTATACATACAGATCTCTAGGAGAAAAATGTTGCATCTCAGCTTGCATTTCAATTTGTCATTCTCCGTAGCTTCAAACATCTAGACTGTAAAATAAGGATGGGAATCAGGTTTCCAAGAACCAGAAATGATCTCTAATGTAACATGGCCCTACTCTATATACTGTATTCTGAATACAGAAAATGGGGGCTGGAAGTCAGTGATCAAATTCAAATCACAAATTTGTTCTGATGAATAACATCCTGAATATTACAAACTGTCAACATTCATAGCTCTTGGCAAAGGATGTTTGCTTACTTCTGTGAGAGAAACAGTGTGATTGTTTAACAAGTGATCCAGTTACCACACCATCTCCCAGAATTTTTTGCAATCTATTATGAATAAAATGGACTATTGTGGACGATGGGATCAGAGGACCTCCTAATGTCATATAAGATCAATTGTCATCGAGAAATAAGCCTCATTCCAAGCTGGGAAAGATTTCCTAAAACTAAACTCATGGATAGACTGAGACACTTTCTGGTTGAACTGAATCCTGGGGCTTTGTAGTGTCTAGCTGACGGCTTGACTCAGCATCCTAACTAGTTTTAAGGAAATAGAACTTAACCTCCTGATAAAAGAGAACCTCTCCAAAAAGGTACAAGAGAAGTTTTGAATAAACACTTAGCATGTGAGGCATACCACAAGCAACTAGCTAAAGAGATCAGAAAGACAGGAGTTTTGTCCATTTATATAGCCAAGCTGATATATCCCATTACAGGCATGCTATCAAGATAGATGACTAAGGACTGAATAGCACCATTAGTCAGGCATAGTTATCCTTAATTCACCTGGTAATTGGGG